>NW_025765353.1:150000-190194 GCF_003918875.1 Haliotis rubra | reverse complement strand
TAACAATGTGTACAGTATGGCTGGACTCCGTGTCCTCTACGTTAACAATGTGTACAGTATGGCTGGACTCCAGTGTCCTCTACGTTAACAATGTGTGTGCAGTGTGGCTGGACTCAGTGTCCTCTACGTTAACAATGTGTACAGTATGGCTTGACTCAGTGTCCTCTACGTTAACAATGTGTACAGTATGGCTGGACTCAGTGTCCCTCTTACGTTAACAATGTGTACAGTATGGCTGGACTCCGTGTCCTCTACGTTAACGAATGTGTACAGTATGGCTGGACTCAGTGTCCCTCTACGTTAACAATGTGTACAGTATGTAGCTAGGACTCAGTGTCCTCTACGTTAACAATGTGTACAGTATGGATGGACTCAGTGTCCCTTCTTACGTTAACAATGTGTACAGTATGGCTGGACATCCCTGTGTCCTCTTACGTTAACAATGTGTACAGTATGGCTGGACTCCAGTGTCCTCTACGTTAACAATGTGTACAGTATGGCTGTGACTCCAGTGTCCCTCTACGTTAACAATGTACAGTGTGGCTGGACTCCCTGTGTCCTCTACGTTAACAATGTGTCTACGTTAACAATGTGTACAGTGGTATGGACTCCAGTGTCCTCTACGTTAACAATGTGTACAGTATGGCTGGACTCAGTGTCCTCTACGTTAACAATGTGTACAGTATGGCTGGACTCCAGTGTCCTCTACGTTAACAATGTGTACAGTATGGCTGGACTCAGTGTCCTCTTACGTTAACAATGTGTACAGTATGGCTGGACATCCCGTGTGTCCTCTACGTTAACAATGTGTACAGTATGGCTGGACTCCGTGTCCCCTACGTTAACAATGTGTACAGTATGGCTGGACTCCAGTGTCCTCTACGTTAACAATGTGTACAGTGTGGCTGGACTCAGTGTCCTCTACGTTAACAATGTGTACAGTATGGCTGGACTCAGTGTCCTCTACGTTAACAATGTGTACAGTATGGCTGGACTCCGTGTCCTCTACGTTAACAATGTGTACAGTATGGCTGACATCCCTGTGTCCTCTACGTTAACAATGTGTACAGTATGGCTGGACTCAGTGTCCTCTACGTTAACAATGTGTACAGTATGGCTGGACTCCGTGTCCCCTACGTTAACAATGTGTACAGTGTGGCTGGACTCAGTGTCGTCTACGTTAACAATGTACAGTATGGTATGGCTGACCTCTCAGTGTCCTCTACGTTAACAATGTGTACAGTGTGGCTGGACTCAGTGTCCTCTACGTTAACAATGTGTACAGTATGGCTGGACTCCAGTGTCCCTCTACGTTAACAATGTGTACACATTATGGCTGGACATCCGTGTCCTCTACGTTAACAATGTGTACAGTGTGGCTGGACTCAGTGTCCTCTACGTTAACAATGTGTACAGTATGGCTGGACTCCGTGTCCTCTACGTTAACAATGTGTACAGTATGGCTGGACTCCCTGTGTCCCCTCTACGTTAACAATGTGTACAGTGTGGCTGGACTCCGTGTCCTCTACGTTAACAATGTGTACAGTATGGCTGGACTCAGTGTCCTCTACGTTAACAATGTGTACAGTGTGGCTGGACTCAGTGTCCTCTACGTTAACAATGTGTACAGTATGGCTGGACTCCAGTGTCCTCTACGGTAACAATGTGTACAGTATGGCTGGACTCCCTGTCCCTCTACGTTAACAATGTGTACAGTATGGCTGGACTCCCTGTGTCCCTCTACGTTAACAATGTGTACAGTATGGCTGGACTCAGTGTCCTCTACGTTAACAATGTACAGTATGGCTGGACTCCAGTGTCCTCTACGTTAACAATGTGTACAGTATGGCTGGACTCAGTGTCCTCTACGTTAACAATGTGTACAGTATGGCTGGACATCCCTGTGTCCCTCTACGTTAACAATGTACAGTATGGTTGGACTCAGTGTCCCTCTACGTTAACAATGTGTACAGGTATGGCTAGACTCAGTGTCCCTCTACGGTAACAATGTGTACAGTGTGGCTGGACTCAGTGTCCTCTACGTTAACAATGTGTACAGTATGGCTGGACTCAGTGTCCTCTACGTTAACAATGCAGTGTCATCAATGTGTACAGTATGGCTGGTCTCAGTGTCCCTCTACGTTAACAATGTGTACAGTGTGGCTGGACTCAGTGTCCCTCTACGTTAACAATGTGTACAGTATTGCTGGACTCAGTGTCCTCTACGTTAACAATGTGTACAGTATGGCTAGACATCCCTGTGTCCTCTACGTTAACAATGTGTACAGTATGGCTGGACTCCGTGTCCTCTACGTTAACAATGTGTACAGTATGGCTGGACTCAGTGTCCTCTACGTTAACAATGTGTACAGTGTGGCTGGACTCCAGTGTCCTCTACGTTAACAATGTGTACAGTATGGCTGGACTCTGTGTCCTCTACGTTAACAATGTGTACAGTATGGGACCTCCAGTGTCCTCTACGTTAACAATGTGTACAGTATGGCTGGACATCCCTGTGTCCTCTACGTTAACAATGTGTACAGTGTGGCTGGACTCAGTGTCCCTCTACGTTAACAATGTGTACAGTATGGCTGGACTCCGTGTCCTCTACGTTAACAATGTGTACAGTGTGGCTGGACTCAGTGTCCTCTACGTTAACAATGTGTACAGTATGGCTGGACTCAGTGTCCTCTACGTTAACAATGTGTACAGTGTGGCTGGACTCAGTGTCCTCTACGTTAACAATGTGTACAGTATGGCTGGACTCAGTGTCCTCTACGTTAACAATGTGTACAGTATGGCTGGACTCAGTGTCCTCTACGTTAACAATGTGTACAGTATGGCTGGACTCAGTGTCCTCTACGTTAACAATGTGTACAGTATGGCTGGACTCCAGTGTCCTCTACGTTAACAATGTGTACAGTGTGTGGCTGGACTCAGTGTCCTCTACGTTAACAATGTGTACAGTATGGCTGGACTCTGTGTCCTCTACGTTAACAATGTGTACAGTATGGCTGGACTCAGTGTCCTCTACGTTAACAATGTGTACAGTATGGCTGGACATCCCTGTGTCCCTCTACGTTAACAATGTGTACAGTGTGGCTGGACTCAGTGTCCCTCTACGTTAACAATGTGTACAGTATGGCTGGACTCCGTGTCCTCTACGTTAACAATGTGTACAGTGTGGCTGGACTCAGTGTCCTCTACGTTAACAATGTGTACAGTATGGCTGGACTCAGTGTCCTCTACGTTAACAATGTGTACAGTATGGCTGGACTCCGTGTCCTCTACGTTAACAATGTGTACAGTATGGCTGGACTCAGTGTCCTCTACGTTAACAATGTGTACGGTATGGCTGGACTCCCTGTGTCCTTTACGTTAACAATGTGTACAGTATGGCTAAACATCCCTGTGTCCTCTACGTTAACAATGTGTACAGTATGGCTGGACTCAGTGTCCTCTACGTTAACAATGTGTACAGTATGGCTGGACTCAGTGTCCTCTACGTTAACAATGTGTACAGTGTGGCTGGACTCCAGTGTCCTCTACGTTAACAATGTGTACAGTATGGCTGGACTCCAGTGTCCTCTACGTTAACAATGTGTACAGTGTGGCTGGACTCAGTGTCCTCTACGTTAACAATGTGTACAGTATGGCTGGACTCCGTGTCCCTCTACGTTAACAATGTGTACAGTATGGCTGGACTCAGTGTCCCTCTACGTTAACAATGTGTACAGTATGGCTGGACTCCCTGTGTCCCTCTACGTTAACAATGTGTACAGTATGGCTGGACTCAGTGTCCTCTACGTTAACAATGTGTACAGTATGGCTGGACATCCCTGTGTCCTCTACGTTAACAATGTGTACAGTGTGGCTGGACTCAGTGTCCTCTACGTTAACAATGTGTACAGTATGGCTGGACTCCAGTGTCCTCTACGTTAACAATGTGTACAGTATGGCTGGACCTCAGTGTCCCTCTACGTTAACAATGTGTACAGTGTGGCTGGTCCCCTAGTTAACAATGTGTACAGTATGGCTGGACTCTGTGTCCTCTACGTTAACAATGTGTACAGTATGGCTGGACTCCGTGTCCCTCTACGTTAACAATGTGTACAGTATGGCTGGACATCCCTGTGTCCTCTACGTTAACAATGTGTACAGTGTGGCTGGACTCAGTGTCCTCTACGTTAACAATGTGTACAGTATGGCTGGACTCCGTGTCCTCTACGTTAACAATGTGTACAGTATGGCTGGACTCAGTGTCCTCTACGTTAACAATGTGTACAGTATGGCTGGACTCTAGTGTCCTCTACGTTAACAATGTGTACAGTATGGCTGGACTCTGTGTCCTCTACGTTAACAATGTGTACAGTATGGCTGGACTCAGTGTCCTCTCTACGTTAACAATGTGTACAGTATGGCTGGACATCCCTGTGTCCTCTACGTTAACAATGTGTACAGTGTGGCTGGACTCAGTGTCCTCTACGTTAACAATGTGTACAGTATGGCTGGACTCCGTGTCCTCTACGTTAACAATGTGTACAGTATGGCTGGACTCAGTGTCCTCTACGTTAACAATGTGTACAGTATGGCTGGACTCAGTGTCCTCTACGTTAACAATGTGTACAGTATGGCTGGACTCCGTGTCCTCTACGTTAACAATGTGTACAGTATGGCTGGACTCAGTGTCCTCTACGTTAACAATGTGTACAGTATGGCTGGACTCAGTGTCCTCTACGTTAACAATGTGTACAGTATGGCTGGACATCCCTGTGTCCTCTACGTTAACAATGTGTACAGTATGGCTGGACTCAGTGTCCTCTACGTTAACAATGTGTACAGTATGGCTGGACTCCAGTGTCCCTCTACGTTAACAATGTGTACAGTGTGGCTGGACTCCAGTGTCCTCTACGTTAACAATGTGTACAGTATGGCTGGACTCCAGTGTCCCTCTACGTTAACAATGTGTACAGTGTGGCTGGACTCAGTGTCCTCTACGTTAACAATGTGTACAGTATGGCTGGACTCCGTGTCCTCTACGTTAACAATGTGTACAGTATGGCTGGACTCCGTGTCCTCTACGTTAACAATGTGTACAGTATGGCTGGACTCCAGTGTCCTCTACGTTAACAATGTGTACAGTATGGCTGGACATCCCTGTGTCCTCTACGTTAACAATGTGTACAGTATGGCTGGACTCCAGTGTCCTCTACGTTAACAATGTGTACAGTATGGCTGGACTCAGTGTCCTCTACGTTAACAATGTGTACAGTATGGCTGGACTCCAGTGTCCTCTACGTTAACAATGTGTACAGTATGGCTGGACTCAGTGTCCTCTACGTTAACAATGTGTACAGTATGGCTGGACATCCCTGTGTCCTCTACGTTAACAATGTGTACAGTATGGCTGGACTCAGTGTCCTCTACGTTAACAATGTGTACAGTATGGCTGGACTCAGTGTCCCCTACGTTAACAATGTGTACAGTGTATGGCTGGACTCAGTGTCCTCTACGTTAACAATGTGTACAGTATGGCTGGACTCCGTGTCCTCTACGTTAACAATGTGTACAGTATGGCTGGACATCCCTGTGTCCCTCTACGTTAACAATGTGTACAGTGTGGCTGGACTCAGTGTCCTCTACGTTAACAATGTGTACAGTACGGCTGGACTCCGTGTCCTCTACGTTAACAATGTGTACAGTGTGGCTGGACTCAGTGTCGTCTACGTTAACAATGTGTACAGTATGGCTGGACTCCAGTGTCCTCTACGTTAACAATGTGTACAGTGTGGCTGGACTCCAGTGTCCTCTACGTTAACAATGTGTACAGTATGGCTAGACTCAGTGTCCTCTACGGTAACAATGTGTACAGTGTGGCTGGACTCCAGTGTCCCTCTACGTTAACAATGTGTACAGTATGGCTGGACTCCGTGTCCTCTACGTTAACAATGTGTACAGTATGGCTGGACTCAGTGTCCCTCTACGTTAACAATGTGTACAGTGTGGCTGGACTCAGTGTCCCTCTACGTTAACAATGTGTACAGTATGGCTGGACTCTGTGTCCCTCTACGTTAACAATGTGTACAGTATGGCTGGACTCAGTGTCCTCTACGTTAACAATGTGTACAGTATGGCTGGACATCCCTGTGTCCTCTACGTTAACAATGTGTACAGTGTGGCTGGACTCAGTGTCCTCTACGTTAACAATGTGTACAGTATGGCTGGACTCCGTGTCCTCTACGTTAACAATGTGTACAGTGTGGCTGGACCTCAGTGTCGTCTACGTTAACAATGTGTACAGTATGGCTGGACTCAGTGTCCTCTACGTTAACAATGTGTACAGTATGGCTGGACTCCGTGTCCTCTACGTTAACAATGTGTACAGTATGGCTGGACTCAGTGTCCTCTACGTTAACAATGTGTACGGTATGGCTGGACTCCAGTGTCCTTTACGTTAACAATGTGTACAGTATGGCTAAACATCCCTGTGTCCCTCTACGTTAACAATGTGTACAGTATGGCTGGACTCCAGTGTCCCTCTACGTTAACAATGTGTACAGTATGGCTGGACTCAGTGTCCCTCTACGTTAACAATGTGTACAGTGTGGCTGGACTCAGTGTCCTCTACGTTAACAATGTGTACAGTATGGCTGGACTCCAGTGTCCTCTACGGTAACAACAATGTGTACAGTATGTGGCTGGACTCAGTGTCCTCTACGGTAACAATGTGTACAGTATGGCTGGACTCCGTGTCCTCTACGTTAACAATGTGTACAGTATGGCTGGACTCCAGTGTCCCTCTACGTTAACAATGTGTACAGTATGGCTGGACTCAGTGTCCCTCTACGGTAACAATGTGTACAGTATGGCTGGACTCAGTGTCCTCTACGTTAACAATGTGTACAGTATGGCTGGACATCCCTGTGTCCTCTACGTTAACAATGTGTACAGTGTGGCTGGACTCCAGTGTCCCTCTACGTTAACAATGTGTACAGTATGGCTGGACTCCAGTGTCCTCTACGTTAACAATGTGTACAGTATGGCTAGTCCTCAGTGTCCCTCTACGGTAACAATGTGTACAGTGTGGCTGGAGTTAACAATGTGTACAGTATGGCTGGACTCTGTGTCCCTCTACGTTAACAATGTGTACAGTATGGCTGGACTCCGTGTCCCTCTACGTTAACAATGTGTACAGTATGGCTGGACATCCCTGTGTCCTCTACGTTAACAATGTGTACAGTGTGGCTGGACTCAGTGTCCTCTACGTTAACAATGTGTACAGTATGGCTGGACTCCGTGTCCTCTACGTTAACAATGTGTACAGTATGGCTGGACTCAGTGTCCCTCTACGTTAACAATGTGTACAGTGTGGCTGGACTCAGTGTCCCTCTACGTTAACAATGTGTACAGTATGGCTGGACTCCGTGTCCTCTACGTTAACAATGTGTACAGTATGGCTGGACTCCAGTGTCCTCTACGTTAACAATGTGTACAGTATGGCTGGACATCCCTGTGTCCCTCTACGTTAACAATGTGTACAGTGTGGCTGGACTCAGTGTCCCTCTACGTTAACAATGTGTACAGTACGGCTGGACTCCGTGTCCTCTACGTTAACAATGTGTACAGTGTGGCTGGACTCCAGTGTCCCTCTACGTTAACAATGTGTACAGTATGGCTGACCTCAGTGTCCCTCTACGTTAACAATGTGTGTACAGTATGGCTGGACTCCGTGTCCTCTACGTTAACAATGTGTACAGTATGGCTGGACTCCGTGTCCTCTACGTTAACAATGTGTACAGTATGGCTGGACTCAGTGTCCTCTACGTTAACAATGTGTACAGTATGGCTGACATCCCTGTGTCCCTCTACGTTAACAATGTGTACAGTATGGCTGGACTCCAGTGTCCTCTACGTTAACAATGTGTACAGTATGGCTGGACTCCCTGTGTCCTCTACGTTAACAATGTGTACAGTGTGGCTGGACTCCAGTGTCCCTCTACGTTAACAATGTGTACAGTATGGCTGGACTCAGTGTCCTCTACGTTAACAATGTGTACAGTGTGGCTGGACTCAGTGTCCCTCTACGTTAACAATGTGTACAGTATGGCTGGACTCCGTGTCCCTCTACGTTAACAATGTGTACAGTATGGCTGGACTCAGTGTCCCTCTACGTTAACAATGTGTACAGTATGGCTAGACTCAGTGTCCTCTACGTTAACAATGTGTACAGTATGGCTGGACATCCCTGTGTCCTCTACGTTAACAATGTGTACAGTATGGCTGGACTCAGTGTCCCTCTACGTTAACAATGTGTACAGTATGGCTAGACTCAGTGTCCTCTACGGTAACAATGTGTACAGTGTGGCTGGACTCCCAGTGTCCCTCTACGTTAACAATGTGTACAGTATGGCTGGACTCCAGTGTCCTCTACGTTAACAATGTGTACAGTATGGCTGGTCTCAGTGTCCTCTACGGTAACAATGTGTACAGTGTGGCTGGACTCAGTGTCCTCTACGTTAACAATGTGTACAGTATTGCTGGACTCAGTGTCCCTCTACGTTAACAATGTGTACAGTATGGCTGGACATCCCTGTGTCCCTCTACGTTAACAATGTGTACAGTATGGCTGGACTCCGTGTCCCTCTACGTTAACAATGTGTACAGTATGGCTGGACTCCAGTGTCCCCTACGTTAACAATGTGTACAGTATGGCTGGACTCAGTGTCCTCTACGTTAACAATGTGTACAGTATGGCTGGACTCTGTGTCCTCTACGTTAACAATGTGTACAGTATGGCTGGACTCAGTGTCCTCTACGTTAACAATGTGTACAGTATGGCTGGACATCCCTGTGTCCTCTACGTTAACAATGTGTACAGTGTGGCTGGACTCAGTGTCCTCTACTTTAACAATGTGTACAGTATGGCTGGACTCCGTGTCCTCTACGTTAACAATGTGTACAGTGTGGCTGGACTCCAGTGTCGTCTACGTTAACAATGTGTACAGTATGGCTGGACTCAGTGTCCTCTACGTTAACAATGTGTACAGTGTGGCTGGACTCAGTGTCCTCTACGTTAACAATGTGTACAGTGTGGCTGGACTCAGTGTCCTCTACGTTAACAATGTGTACAGTATGGCTGGACTCCGTGTCCTCTACGTTAACAATGTGTACAGTATGGCTGGACTCAGTGTCCTCTACGTTAACAATGTGTACAGTATGGCTAGACTCAGTGTCCTCTATGGTAACAATGTGTACGGTATGGCTGGACTCAGTGTCCTTTACGTTAACAATGTGTACAGTATGGCTAAACATCCCTGTGTCCTCTACGTTAACAATGTGTACAGTATGGCTGGACTCAGTGTCCTCTACGTTAACAATGTGTACAGTATGGCTAGACTCAGTGTCCTCTATGGTAACAATGTGTACAGTGTGGCTGGACTCAGTGTCCTCTACGTTAACAATGTGTACAGTATGGCTGGACTCAGTGTCCTTTACGTTAACAATGTGTACAGTATGGCTAGACATCCCTGTGTCCTCTACGTTAACAATGTGTACAGTATGGCTGGACTCCGTGTCCTCTATGTTAACAATGTGTACAGTATGGCTGGACATCCCTGTGTCCTCTATGTTAACAATGTGTACAGTATGGCTGGACTCCGTGTCCTCTATGTTAACAATGTGTACAGTATGGCTGGACTGAGTGTCCTCTACGTTAACAATGTGTACAGTATGGCTGGACTCAGTGTCCTCTACGTTAACAATGTGTAGAAAGCTATTATAATACAAACATTTCAAGTTCTGCCAGCAACACGATGAGGAGATTAGTAGTAATCAGGGAGGAGCATCTTGCTTAGACAGGATATAGACTAGTGTCTCTCTGTCTGTCTGAAGAACCATCATCATAAAATAACCACAACATTCTTCTCTGCCATGTTTATGACGCTGGCGGCCGGTGTCATAACATGGCATCATGACAGTGTCTTATAACTAGAGCTTTCTTCTCCCCCGTCATGTTGATATCGTTGGTACATATCTCCGTGTGTTCCTACTCACCACCATGGCCGCCGGTGTCATAACATGGCCTCATGACAGTGTCTTATAACTAGAGCTTTCTTCTCCCCCGTCATGTTGATATCGTTGGTACATATCTCTGTGTGTTCCTACTCACCACCATGGCCGCCGGTGTCATAACATGGCATCATGACAGTGTCTTATAACTAGAGCTTTCTTCTCCCCGTCATGTTGATATCGTTGGTACATATCTCCGTGTGTTCCTACTCACCACCATGGCCGCCGGTGTCATAACATGGCATCATGACAGTGTCTTATAACTAGAGCTTTCTTCTCCCCGTCATGTTGATATCGTTGGTACATATCTCTGTGTGTTCCTACTCACTCACCACCATGGCCGCCGGTGTCATAACATGGCATCATGACAGTGTCTTATAACTAGAGCTTTCTTCTCCCCCGTCATGTTGATATCGTTGGTACATATCTCCGTGTGTTCCTACTCACCACCATGGCCGCCGGTGTCATAACATGGCCTCATGACAGTGTCTTATAACTAGAGCTTTCTTCTCCCCCGTCATGTTGATATCGTTGGTACATATCTCTGTGTGTTCCTACTCACCACCATGGCCGCCGGTGTCATAACATGGCATCATGACAGTGTCTTATAACTAGAGCTTTCTTCTCCCCCGTCATGTTGATATCGTTGGTACATATCTCTGTGTGTTCCTACTCACCACCATGGCCGCCGGTGTCATAACATGGCATCATGACAGTGTCTTATAACTAGAGCTTTCTTCTCCCCGTCATGTTGATATCGTTGGTACATATCTCTGTGTGTTCCTACTCACCACCATGGCCGCCGGTGTCATAACATGGCCTCATGACAGTGTCTTATAACTAGAGCTTTCTTCTCCCCAGTCATGTTGATATCGTTGGTACATATCTCCGTGTGTTCCTACTCACGACAGTGGCCGCCGGTGTGATAACATAGCATCATGACAGTGTCTTATAACTAGAGCTTTCTTCTCCTCCGTCATGTTGATACATACGTATCTGGGTGTGATCATACTCACCACCATGCCCGCCTTTAGCATGCCACATCACGACAGCGCCTTGACAATCATTGCTTTCTTCTCCTCTGTCATGTTGATGTCACTGCCCACCACAAGTTTCATGCTGACAGTGAGGAGAGATGGGTTATACACCCCGAATATCGGCCATAGTGGCTGACTGGAGTCTACATTGTCTAACGTCGACATCACCTTGTTCTCCTTCACATCAATGAAGACAATCTTCTTCCTGGCGTCATCATAGACAACACCGTAGTGTAGTGTGTGTGATGCCCCTGCTGTGTTGGGGATGGTGTCAGGTAGATGTAACACAACCTTTCCCTCCTTCCTGATTTTCCTACATATCCCTTCATGAGTAGGACATTGGACGACGATCATACAGTAGGCATGAGGACGACTCGCTACGTTGTAAGTCATGTCCATCTCTCCCTCAGCACAGACACCAACCTCCAGGATGAGACTGCCCCATGTGAGTGTATTGTCCAGTCCGACCCTGGTCTCCGTCTCCCAGTACTGGGGACAATCAGTCAAGGGGAGGGGGATAGTGCTGCATGTGCCACAGTAGTTCGTCAGTCTCCCTTTCCCTGCAGACCTGGTGTCAGACTGGCTGTTGATCAAGTCTCCTTCTGTGTTGATGTGAGCTTCGTCAAGGTTAATTTTATCTGTGTCATACTTCAGATGTATACCTACAACACATAAACGTGGATTATATGCTCATGTTGTCAATCACTGGGTTGTCTGAATAATTTCAAACCGCCGTCACATATCTGGAATATTGCTGAATGCAACGTTAAACAACAAACAAACGAGTAAAAGATAATCTTAAGAACAAAAATTATAAAAAACACTACAACGTGAAGGTCAGTTTTGATCACTTATTGTTATGTACAGGCCATAAAACTACCGTATCCCGTTATCGGATTCAAACCATGGACCTTTTGATTGGAAGTGTGATGGCTCGTCCACATGGCCACAGGAAGCTGACAAAGCGAAAATGTCACATGTATATCATTTCACGCCCTGTCACATAAACATCGTATCTACTGAGTGTAACATTCTGAAAGAAGGTACAATAAGTGACCAGTCCAGCAAACACTAATCAGGTGTCACCGATTCAGAAGACAAATTCTCTCTAGGATGATGCTGCTGTATCCTAAATATAGACAGCATTGACATCGGGATCAGAATTTGTGTTCAGCAAACTATGCTTGTCGTAAGAGAAAACTAACGGAATCGGGTGATCAGGCTCGCTTGGTTGCCACATGTCATCGTATCACAATTGCGTAGATGGATGCTCATGTTGTCCATCTCTGGATTGTCTGGTCCAGACTCGAGTATTTGCAGACCTCCGCCATATAGCTGGAATATTGCCGAGTGCACCGTTAAACAATAAACAAACAATAAACAAACAAACACTTTGTACGTCGATCATTAGCCAAACAGTTGTTCCAAAACATTCTACTACAGAATACACTGGGTGGCTAATGTAGCCAAGCCCCCCAAAATCACCTCCATGATGTGACAATAGGTTCGGAGGCTGTAGTGTAAGCATAGATGGTAAATGGGTAGATTATGAACGTACACTTCAGCACCATCGACTTATCCAAGGCGTCTGGTTTCAGCAGGTGAACATCGCATTCACTGAGCAACCCTGCAACATCAACATTGCCATCACTTTGATAAAACAACATTTTCATATCTTGTAGTGAATGTCAATAATTAAGCCAACACACAGGCCAACATTTTAGTGTTAGAACTTGGACTCAGTTATCTGAATGAAGAAAGTAAAGGAACAAAGGTGACTGGACTTTACCAAGCAGAAAATGGGTGGTTTCTGAGGCTCTCTTCACGATGTTTTCGTTCTCATCGATGCTCTGAAAAGATAACTCTTAATAAGACATTATTGTCTGTAAGTATGTATGTCGGGACATATGGGAAGGTAGGCGATAGGTAAGTACAAATATCTAAATATTTTAAACTTAACTCGGAAAAGAACATACTATGTACCGAATATGCGGTATATTTTATCTACTGGCACAGCGATGTTTCTGGATTGCTTTACATTGTCTGACAACCTTATAACGGCCTACGATGTGTAGTCACTATAAAAGTGTTATCTATAAATTGTGCCCACTTCGTTGTCAACGAATACCTCCAAAATAACTGAATGAGTAAGTTAGTGAGTTTAGCTTTACACATTTTTTTAGCAATATTCCAGCAATATCACTATGGAAATGGACTTCACACATTGTGCCCATGTGGGGAATCGAACCCGGGTCTCCAGCGTGACCCAAAATAACTGAAGTTACCTTGTACTTCGTTTTAATAAAGTGAATGTTTAAAAAGCATATCAGTCTCAGGTTGTTAATTCTTATATAGCTTGCATGTATTTCAATTTTGGTTTTGTCTCAGTCAATGATCCTCTTCTGTTTTCCGATGTGCTGAATGAATGAATGAATGAATGAACCCCACTATTCGCGGCGAGCGATGTGCTGTAGACATTAGATAGGTAATTATGGACATGTACTTCTGAAAACGGATTCAAAATATTTTAGATCGTTGTCTTACACTTTAATTGGTTCTAGTGCATTTAATACTTTGTAGTCATACATACTATCTCATACGCTCTTCTTTAGCGGTTATGGTGCATTATATTATTTTAATTACCAAACTCACGTTCTTATATTTCATTTCCATCTCAGCTATGAAGTCATGTTCAGTTTGAGTTTCCTTGTCTGAAACAACACCATGATGTAAATACACCCTTAAGAATGAATGAATAATTGGTGCTTTACGCCCTATCAGCGATAATGGGACATCCATAAGAAATCTCGACTGTGAAATTCCAACATATACTTATGCCAATAATGGTTGTCACCCCTCCCCACCCCAACCCCCACACCTCTCCAATTAAAACAATTGAAGGGGGTGACAACCATTGTTGGCATGAGTATATTATGAGGAAGTGTTACTGTTTATAAAGTGCGTGTTTTTTAAGTATCTAATACAACTCGGCTGACTAGACAATGGCATTGTGTCAATAACTACCGGTGCTTTAAGTATAATATGAGTTATCTTTCGAGCAAAAAACTCGAGTTGCTGAGAATGATATCTCACATGTTATATTTGGGATTACACTTTTTCCATAAAGTACAAATTCAGGCACCCAATTTCAGGCACCCGATCACATAAAGTCAGCGATCTAACATACTCAGCCATCGAGGTTTCCATAGAAATGGAAGTCTGACAACTGGAAGACTACATCATGTACTTTGTGTATCCCTCTGACAAATGTGAATTGACACTGCCCACATGGCCGACAGCTATAAATAGACAACGTCAGTTTGAAGAACGCTTCTTAGTAAATTACGGATTCTAGACCCAAAACAGTCATAGAATCTGTAATTTACTGAGAACGTGTAGTCCCAAATACAACATAACACTGTAGAACGCTGTTCCATTTCTACACGCAATAAAAAATCAACGCTGATCACTTTCTAAATGGCATTGTGTATCCATAAGAATAGTGCATCTGTAAGCACTATAGAACGCTGTTCCACTCCTACACGCAATAAAAAAGAACGTGCAATCATATCTCATATAAATACCTCTTGCATATTGTTTTTCCATGTCCTTGGTCACGACAGCCCCAAACCGTGATATGTTTGATTTCAGCTTTGACAAGCCGTTGTTGTTAAAAACAGCCGCGGGTATGTCCTGTGTTTGAGTCTCAACAGTGTCAAGGAAAGCCCGAGTTGCCTCCCTTACAGAACTCTCCAACTCCAAGAGGTCTGATTGTGAGGCATACGTGAGAACCTTGGTGACGTAGTCTAAAACCTCAGAGCATTTCTTCGAAGCTTCTTCACATGTGTTTAGCTGAGTACGGAGACTTGTCTTGGTCGCCTTCGTCTGACCTTCAAGATCAGTCAGAAGTTCCTTCTCCCTTTGATCAAGTTGTGATCGCAGAGTTCTAAAAGTATGGCTAATATTTTCTTCCAACGTGTTGTGCGTTGTATCTGTGATTTCGGTCCCTTGTCTGATATTCTGAATGTTGGACTGTTGGCGAGCTTGTAAGGTTGCCAGCTCAGTTTTGTGTTGGTCCAGCTGTTTGAGGATACTTTCAGCTACCACATCTAACTTCTCAACTTCATGATCTGCGTGATCTTCAATTCTGCATCTTCCACAAATCAAAATGTTGCATCTCCGATCAAAAAGATAAAGAGAGTCAGGACTGTGGATACTGCAAGGGGTTGGAATGTTTGAGACAGCTGGTTTAAAGTCGCTGAGGTTTTGAAGTACATGTTTTCTGGTAGGTTTGAGGCTGCTGTGCATATTCTGGCAGTATTCACAGAGGAGCTCCTTCACACTCCTGACACCAACACACAGCCTGGTTGCCGTCATCTTCATTTGTACAGAGAAGCTTTGTGGGGCGATGTTTGACTGTCAGATGGAATATTTCTTTCTGTCTCACTGCATCCTTCTGGAGGCTTGTGTCTGTGAGGTTGACCTCCGTCTGACAAGTAGAGCATGATATCACACCAGCAGCTGCAGATGTCACACACGTCTCACACACGTGTAGACAGGGCAGTAGGTAGGGGGCCGGGCCTTTGAAGACAAACTGCTGGTGACAGACAGAGCACTTTGGGAAGATGTCCATTCTGAAAGACAGTAGACTTTAATGAGTGATCACTGTTATATTTCCCCTTATGGTGAGATAGTTAGTTTGTAAACCAACATATAGTTTGCACCCAAAGAACAGTTAACAGGCATCTCAATGTTTAATTTTACACCGAATGTCAAATCGCTTATTGTGACCAAAGGCATTTGGGTCCACAGTAGAATGTGGAAAATAGACCATTTGAAAGCCGTTTTTGCCGTTCTCTGGAGTGTTTTTGCAAAGTTTTGTTCGTGCCACACAATCGTAAACACTTGAGTTTTGAAATCTGTAATTATACCTATCCATATATTCAAGTACTCGTGTATAAATATTTGACCTCGAGACAACGCACCCGTAAAAACACCTGTTTTGTCAAAAGTGGTTATTGTGATTTGCATGCTCCATTCGACAGATTTCTTTCCTATATTTTCCAAATTCACTGACGAATGTACCTTCAGGCCGATATAACATTTTGTAAAATCCTATTCCTGATGTGTTACCAGACAGTTTAAGCATTTCATATATCCCTAACTTTGCATTTTCTGTTTGTCCATCTATTCAAATAAGACATATCACTGTGTCTTCAACACAATGTCTCGTTGAGTTAGTCTCTGTGAAGAATAACAGCTAGTCCCTGACATTAACACATTTTCAGTACAAATGATTCCTAAAAAAACATTAATTAAATATAATAAAAAGGTTCCAGACACACATTCAGGAAAGCAACAACTCGTCATGATCCGGGTTTGAAAAAGTCGCAAGAGTCGACAAAGGGGATTGGTTGGTCAGGCTCGCTGACTTGACTGACACGTTATAGTATCCAAATTCTGCAGATGCTGTTGATCACTGGATTGTCTGGTTCAGACTCGATTATTTACAGACTATCGTCGTATTGCTGGAATATTGCTCATTGCAGCGTTACACAACAAACAAAATCCAACAAAGCTTATAACCGAAGCAAACTACAATAAATTGCAAGACGCACTAGACTGTGTATGTCAGAACTAACACCAGTGTATTGTATTGTGTGAGAGACGAGGCAGTAATTTGAAATAGAATAGAATTTGTCTGAATAGGCTTGTGCTGCTTTATGTCATCGAAATACTGGGCGACGGACAACACATCCACGTTTTATCCACAACCCACAGGCGAGGCGGTTCGTTAACAACGAGAGTTACCTTGTCCTGTATATCCATACAACATATATCCCTGCAGAGCAGACTTTTCACCACGATCACAATAAGAGAACTATTCTTTCAATAGATCCTCTCCGTACATTCAACATCAGCACGGTGGCAGCTGGTAGGATTTTACATTGAGCACACTTTCAAACTGCAGCAAGACGACAAAGGCTTGTGTGTGCACGATATGACACAAAGACAGTGTGTCGTGGCGTATGTGAGTATCAAGCTGGTATGACACAGAGCAGGCGCTCCAATTGTTTTTCGTGTAATCCCGATAGGTTGTAAAGCTTTATATTCCGATAGTATTGAGGGCTTTCCCAACCTTTTATATCAACAATCATGTTTAAGCCCGGACTGTTTTTTTATAATGGTAGCTACGCCCCTGCAAAGACAGTGGTGTCATGGCGTATGTGAGTAGCCAGCTGATACAATTTTGTACAAAACATACTTTTAAACCATCGCAACACGATATAGGCTTGTCTGTCTCCATATGACACAATTACGGTGAGTCATGGCGTGTATGAGTGGCAAGCTGCCATTATCGTAAAACGAAACTAGAAATTTGTTGTTGTTACGTATGACAAATAACCAGGATTTACAACTTACGACCATGGTATTTGTACCTCCAGCAGTAACAACGTGGCAACGTGACATATACTAGCAAATGTTGGACCTGACTGATACCGTGCACTGGCCTGCGAGATGAGAGACAGTAACAACACACCTACCTGGACAAATAACTTCCTTCTCTGTGGCACAGAGGTCACTTCCGGCAGATGACACGTGACTAACATACTTGAAGTGTAATCTATCCGGTGCATGTTTACAGTGTTATTGCCTGACTGCCTGTTCGCGCTGTTTGTATAGACTGACACGTGACAACGTGTGTGTGGGCATTGGAGCGTATGTCACAGCGTGTATTATATAATGTGTGTATGTGCAAACAAGCAGGTAGAAACCATCAATCCCTCTCTCCCTGCACACGGGGCGATGGGTAGTCTAGTGGTTAAAAGCGTTCTCTCGTCAAGCAGTAGACCTGGGCTCGATTCCCCACATTGCTACAATGTGTGAATCCCATTTCTGCTGGTGTTTTCTCAGCCGGCAGTCGGTTACGGTGGTGGTGCATTTATCTAAAGATGTAGTGTATCGACCGTTTGGTCAATTCGGGCCTCATCTAAACAACCCGAACCTAATCTCGTGTGTGACAAAATAGGATGCTAATGCATGTTACTGACTGACTGAGTTTGGTTTTACGCCGCTTTTAGCAATATTCCAGCAACATCACAGCGGGGGACACCAGAAATGGGCTTCACACATTGTGCCCATGTGGGGATTCGAACCCGGGTCTTCGGCGCGACGAGCCAACGCTTGAACCATTAGGCTACCCCACCGCCCCAGATGCATGTTAAGGTAAACACACAAGTCAATCAATAGTTCATTACATTGAAGCATCGTTCACACTTCTATTTATTAACACACAGCACATATCATTTTGAGATCTCGCCAACAAATCACATGTGAACTCATCAAAGAAGTGACTTGATAATCAAGTCAGCCTCGTGTTGTAACTGGATGCTTACACACCTAAGGCACCTTACTTGCATTATTTGTGGTCCAGAAACAGTTTTTATCAGTAATATTGTGTGCAAATCATACTTGACCTGCTGTTTATAGTACATGATTGATACTAAATCATATTTGTATTATACGTACTCGCGATAGAACGCCGTTTTATGGCTGTAACCTGACAATACAAGGGGATAGAAATGGCGTTAAAAGAGACTTTCATCTACTTACAACATTAACACCCACAACACATCACAATCACAGTGAGGATCCGCTGTGACTCCGGATAAGAATGAAATTACAGAAGTTAGACAAGGAATCCTTTTATACCAGTCGATTTTAATCAGCAATGGAGTAGATTAATTTACTGTAGCCTGGTAATCATCAGTGTTGCAGAGTTGAAATACCAGGGTTTAGACCATTAGATATTTCATGTAGTTGTTCTAAACTATCAATGTATCCATTTCCCAGTTGTATTTTTAGGAATGTCATATATGTACGAACCGTTGTAGGCGGATTTGCCGGGGTGTACGAACGGTACATCCCGTCAAAATCTGTCAATTGACACACTGCACGTGTTGTACGAATGACCTTGACCTTAGATGAAATGTGGCTGCCATACGGCTGATCGCTTCGAAATGTTAGAGTTTGGGTATACAATTATGGGTATAAACAGAGCAATAAAATTGTTGCCATAATGTCTTAGTTGTTTGTGTCAATAAATATATCCCCCACCCAAAATGTTTCTGTATTTCACTTGTCGTTTAACAAAAGCTCAAATTCGATAATTTTTATCATAAACTAAGCCATCCCGAGTTACCTCCCTTTAAGACCGTTCAGGAAATATCATGGCGAAACGTTTTGCGTCTCATTCTGTCGAAAATTGAATGTTGTTGTTTAATGATAAGCTAAATAAAAGAGTTCTTAGGGGTAATAACTTCGTCACACGGTGGTGCGGCTCAGGTGGTGCGCCTCAGGTGGTGCGCCTCAGGAAATACGGAATTTACAAGGGTCATACAGTCCCGTACACCCTTTAAAAACACTGCGTAACTAATAATACCACCTCGGAGAGAAATGGGGAGTTTATTGTCAGTTTCCAGCCGCTTATAAACAATAAGGTTGAGATGAAAGGCTTTGAGCTTGGACGGCGTTGAAGCAACCATAATCATTATAGCATGTGTCCCACACTGGCTTCAAGACACGCCCTTGCATGACGTATTGTCGCATTCGTTCAACGTCGAATGGCGCCATTTGGTATTCGGGGCAATTCTGACCCCGAACGCCTGTATTCAATCAGTTCTGCGTGAAGCCACACCCTATTTTCATCTGTTGATCAAAGTGGTCGGTGAGGTGGTCGAGCATTGACGTTATTGACCATTAGAAGTGATGGACACTATGCTTTGTATGTAGTTGCCATTTTGTCATCGTGGATCGGTGGAGGATGTCGTATTTAATGTAGTATAAGTGGGCACTTGCTGTGAGATAATATTCAACCCACATATTACGTTCTTCCCTAATCGGACGTCACAGCGAAATCTTTACATTGCCACCACCAAGCGGTACAAACTCCCTGACACAGGTACGAGCTGTGGGTTTTTCCAGAGGAACAGACACACCTACAGTGTCTTCCGCTCTTTACAAGTGAAGCCTGTCCTCAGAAGAGAAAAAGATACTCGGCAAGTTCAGTTCACCCTGCTTGTTAATCATGCTATATGATTATCATGTGGTGTGCACTGAATCTAGTATGATGAGAGAGGCAGTAGGCACAGACTGACAAGCCCATGATCATTACATAAAATGCACTTCTAACCGAGACTGTTGTGATCCTATTTATTACGGTTCATGAACAACAAGGAAAGCCGTACAAACGTTAACCTAGATTTTATGTGGAAATCGTATGTCTGATGTTTACGAAATACACAAGCTTAGGTATGATGACTGAGAAAAAGATTGAGAAATATGTCCATTTGTCAGTTCACATAAGGCTGTCATAGGGTGTGTGAGTGTGTGTTAAATTAAGATAATACTTGTGTAGGCATGTTTATGAAACGCTCATACGTCCTTGAGTCAAATCTCCAGCATCCAGGTCTCAGCGGGGATGCTGAAACAAATCTGAATGTTTACCACGGATAGATACATAGATACATAGATAGAAAGCACTTTGAACGTTTTCACTCCATATCACACTTATACTTAGGGAAATAATTTAAGCAGTACCTAATTCATACACCTATCATTCTCTGAATTAAGTTAATAGAACATTTTTTCTGAATGATTTATGAACCGTTTGCATCATAGAACTTCCCTGTCTCGTAAGGCTAATACAATACATGCTCTATATTACATGCAAACCTAAAACGAAACATATTTGATAGTCAGCTTGAAAGTATACATAACATTTTCATATGAATTGATATTTGAACAGACATAATTGACTTTTTGAGAGTATAGTATATACGTATAGGCACAAACGGTTTGGGTGTTTTTTCCCGCCGTGACCTTGACCTTAATCGTTACAAGATATCTACAAAAACAATTCCCCATCACCATTTTAGAGATACCCATAAAGGACAAATACCCTACCCGAGTGTTATGTAACAGGTTGGTATTGTATTATAGAAGCGGTATGTAGCTCATAGTCAACTTGAATGCTCACATTACAAGTATGGCCGAGTGTTATGTAACAGGGTGGTATTGTATTATAGAAGCGGTATGTAGCTCATAGTCAACTTGAATGCTCACATTACAAGTATGGCAGAGTGTTATGTAACAGGTAGGTATTGTATTATAGAAGCGGTATGTAGCTCATAGTCAACTTGAATGCTCACATTACAAGTATGGCAGAGTGTTATGTAACATGGTGGTATTGTATTATAGAAGCGGTATATAGCTCATAGTCAACTTGAATGCTCACATTGTAAATTTGGGCGAGTGTTATGTAAAAGGTTGGTATTGTATTATAGAAGCGGTATGTAGCTCATAGTCAGCTTGAATGCTCACATTACAAGTATGGCAGAGTGTTATGTAACATGGTGGTATTGTATTATAGAAGCGGTATGTAGCTCATAGTCAACTTGAATGCTCACATTACAAGTATGGCCGAGTGTTATGTAACAGGGTGGTGTTGTATAATATAAGCGGTATGTAGCTCATAATCAACTTGAATGTTCACATTACAAGTATGACAGAGTGTTATGTAACAGGGTGGTATTGTATTATAGAAACAGGTATGTAGCTCATAGTCAACTTGAATGCTCACATTACAAGTATGGCAGAGTGTTATGTAACAGGGTGGTGTTGTTTTATAGAAGCGGTATGTAGCTCATAGTCAACTTGAATGCTCACATTACAAGTATGGCCGAGTGTTATGTAACAGGGTGGTGTTGTATAATATAAGCGGTATGTAGCTCATAGTCAACTTGAATGTTCACATTACAAGTATGACAGAGTGTTATGTAACAGGGTGGTATTGTATTATAGAAACAGGTATGTAGCTCATAGTCAACTTGAATGCTCACATTACAAGTATGGCAGAGTGTTATGTAACAGGGTGGTGTTGTTTTATAGAAGCGGTATGTAGCTCATAGTCAACTTGAATGCTCACATTACAAGTATGGCCGAGTGTTATGTAACAGGGTGGTGTTGTATAATATAAGCGGTATGTAGCTCATAGTCAACTTGAATGTTCACATTACAAGTATGACAGAGTGTTATGTAACAGGGTGGTATTGTATTATAGAAACAGGTATGTAGCTCATAGTCAACTTGAATGCTCACATTACAAGTATGGCAGAGTGTTATGTAACAGGGTGGTGTTGTTTTATAGAAGCGGTATGTAGCTCATAGTCAACTTGAATGCTCACATTACAAGTATGGCAGAGTGTTATGTAACAGGGTGGTGTTGTTTTATAGAAGCAGTATGTAGCTCATAGTCAACTTGAATGCTCACATAACAAGTATGGCAGAGTGTTATGTAACAGGGTGGTGTTGTTTTATAGAAGCGGTATATAGCTCATAGTCAACTTGAATGCTCACATTACAAGTATGGCAGAGTGTTATGTAACAGGGTGGTGTTGTTTTATAGAAGCGGTATGTAGCTCATAGTCAACTTGAATGCTCACATTACAAGTATGGCAGAGTGTTATGGCCGAGTAACCAAGTAACAGGTTTTTAATGCATTAAGTTGTCATAAAGATTGTTGTTGTTGAGTTGGCTTTCATTGAATTCCTGTATAATTAGCGTATTGTGGAATTGAATCAACATTTCAGCAAGATCACGAAGGGATGCACCTGGAAATGGCTTAACACATTTTGCCCATGTGGAGAATCGAACCCAGGCCTTCGGTTTGACAAGGGACGCTTTAACCACTAGGCTACCCAACCGCCCCTGGATACTCAGATTCTTAAATTTTAATTTTTTAAAATTTTTATTTTCTTCAGTGACACAATTTTGTTTTATGGTCAAATGTTATTATCTTGGCTTGCAAATATTCACAACTTGGTTTGACAACGTGACTAACGAACACACTAACTCCGTGACACGATCAATGGGACACCACGTGTTGATTCTTACCCAAATCGTGGGCTTGTAGTAGACGCCATATTTCACTTCCACAATCCTTTACTGAATACATGAGGAGGCAGAAGTACATTTAACATATATGAGTTTATAACACGCGTCATGATTTGCGTGGCGTAGAGGTTAAAACGTTCACTCGTCACGCTGAAGACCTGGGTTCGATTCCCCACATGCATACAATGTGTGAATGGGAGCCGCTTTCTAAACATCGATGTGTATTCGTAGCTTTAGGCCATGGGAACGACATTCTAAATAACATCATGCATCCATACCTTCAGGCAATGAAAGCTACTTTCTAAATATCATTGTGTATTCAAAGATTTAGGCAATGAAAGCAACTTTCTGAATAATATTGTGTATTCAAAGCTTTAGACCGTGGGAACCACTTTCTAAATATCATTGTGTATTCAAAGCTTTATGATCGCTGGAGCCACTTTTCAAATATCATTGTGTATCCACAGCTCCAGGCCACGAAAGCTACTTTCTGAATATCATTGTGCAGTCAAAGCTTTAGACCATGAAAGCTACTTTCTTAATATCGTTGCGTATTCAAAGATTTAGGCAATGAAAGCAACTTTCTGAATAATATTGTGTATTCAAAGCTTTAGACCGTGGGAACCACTTTCTAAATACCGTTGTGTATTCAAAGCTTTATAGCCGTGGGGGCCACTTTTTAGATATCATTGTGTATTCAAAGCTCCAGGGCATGAAAGCTACATTCTGAATATCATTGTGCATTCATACCTTCAGGCAATGAAAGCTACTTTTTTAAATATTGTGTATTCAAAGCTTTAGGCCGTGGGAACCACTGTTTAAATATCATTGTATATTAGTATTCGTGTATTTGTATCTTGCGTAGTTTGTTTTGCAGTGCCATCTTGGGTACGCTGTGCCTCATGCTCAATGCAGTGAATCAAATAACTATATTCTACCATACTCTTTCAAAAACCAAAACTAAACTACATCACGTAAAGACACGAAAAGCTTCTCGGTTAATGGATTGTGAACAACTTGCCTTTGACTTGGACTGTTACATGCTATATGTTCGGTTGTGTTAAACACAAACTCAACCAACCCATCAAAACATGTAAGAGAGAATTATGTCTGCTTGTTTGTTTTTTTCTTTTTTTGTTGTTTAAAGCCACACTCAGGAATATATCGGCGGTCTGTAAATAATCGAGTCTGGACCAAACAATCAAATGATGAACAGCATAAGCATCGATCTATGCAATTAGGATACGATGACATGTGGACAGTATTTACAAATAGGGACAGATGGAGTTAGGTAACTGTCAGATTAATCTTTTCAGAAGTTCTTGTCCATGGAGCATATTACAAAGTCTAAATATACACCAAAGAAAATTACGTCAAATGAACATTAAGATGGCATGTTTATTATGACACACATTAAAGTAACACAATATGATAAAACAAGTAACAGTTACTTGAAAAATGAGTACTAATGCATATTATGATCAAAAGGCTAGTATTGGGGAATCAACTCGCTATAGGCAGAGGTACAACTATAGTCTGTTTGCAGTGAAAACATACCGATGAATTTCACTTTAAACAAAAAAGCAAATCAAAAAAGTGAAATTAAGAGTGCGAATCCTCATAATTTTGCCTTGCCAACTGAACATTTAAATATCAGAATTTTATTCATTGTAGGACAAAAGTTGTTTTACAAACTATCATACATCCAAATCGCTGATTTTGGTTTGTATTACAAGGGGGCAAGAGCAGTAGTCGGAACAGTGAAACAAATGCACGTGCGGTTCGTGATAAGCGTTAACTTATGTACCGGTGTTTCATTTAATGTGCATACACCCTTGTAATACAAACCAATAATAGCGATTTGAAACTATGATGGTTAAACAACTTTTATCCTAAGTTGAATAAAATTCTGAGATTAAATGTTCAGCTGGCAAGGTAACATTATGAAGATTCGCAATCTTAATTTCATCTTATTCCGTTTACTTTTTTGTTTAAATTAACATTCATCGGTACGTTTTCAATGCAAACAGACTATAGCAACCCACACAACAACACAAGACCTGTGTAAATATACGTGAGTTTATTAGTCAGCCACAGAGTGGTTTGTGATTGAATGTAGTCCGTATTTTATACCTATTCTAGCCGTCACAGATAATCACATTTACTGATGAAGGTATATCGATCTATCTAATCTATGAAAAAACGCACTGACATGGATGGTCACTTGAAGATATGTCCTGGTATCATCTTCTATTGTCATATGTCCTGGTGTCATTGTCTATTGTCATATGTCCTGGTGTCATTTACTAGTGTCATATGTCCAGGTGTCATTTAATAGTGTCATATGTCCTTTTGTCTTTTTCTAGTGTCATATGTCCTGGTATCATCTTCTAGTTTCATATGTCCTGGTGTCAAATACTAGATTATCACTGTTCTTAATTAAAAACTAGTACGCTATCATAAAAATATAACACGAGAGATTACAGTACACTATGAACTGGCTATAGATCACCAGCAACTGAAGGTTGATCACCACACTAAGGACCATGGGGACTTACAGTACCTTTGTAACCTACATGGACCCTATTTGGATTTACATCATCCCTTCAGTAGCCGGCGATTGTAGTCAAATGTAGACATAATAGAAATCACAAAAAATATACGCTTAAAATCTTTTGAAATTTACTTTGAGAGTTTTGGAATTTACGTACCCTTTCAGGAGAACAGTAATTTTACAATACTTTAACCCCCTTGAGGCTACAGCCACTAACAATCTAAGCTACTAATCTAAACTGCCAATCATTAAATTACATATATCGACAAATTGTATCAATCAAACTTGATCAATCAGTTCAATTCCTTTTAAAAACTCAATAAGTAAATGATAATTAACTTTGTTAAAAAGATCTTTCACCGTTGTAACACTGAAATACTTATCCCTTGTGATGGATAACAACACAGTCAAGCAGGCCATGCTATGTAGTATATGACATTATTAAGATTCAGAGGATCATTAATAAACAAAGTATTATGTCCCAGATCAACACAACATTCATTGCTACCGCTTCTTACAACCTTGAAATGGCTGCTGAAATGAATAGCTTCCCTTGGACCAAATGGACAGTCGTCAAAAATGTCCCTTTGTCAACCCATAGAATCATACGGCAAACATCATAGGTTGTCTTGCAGGCCCCCCTCACGTCTCTCAACGGCTGAACCGAGCACTGTATTGTCAGGTTACATATTGAGAAAGAACATGGCAGAGTCATTCAGACCAACCAACAACGTTTTACTTCAAACGTTAAATTGAGACAAAAAACTTAAAGTACATGAAGAAAAATTGAGACACTCGTCCCCATTAGGTACCTTTCATATCACAACTTCAAAAATGTCTTTTGCTAGTCAGATTTGTTTTGAATTGTAATCAATCCAACAAAAACAACTATCACGACTTCTTTGTACAGCTCTTGGCACTTCTTGAACCTTTGTTCATTAATGGCAGAGCCAGTTTAGGACGATTCTAGTAGTCTCAAGATGCCACTGTGCTTCTTCTCCCTCGCAATATCTATTGCTGTTTCATTGTTCATGTTCCTGAGATTTGGATCAGCGCCCAATTTCAACAGAAGTCGCACCATGTCTCTGTTGCCCATGTCAACAGCCACATGTAGTGCAGAACCACCATCATACCTTCTCAAATTGATATCCTTCCCGGGAGTGCTTTTGCACCATTGCTCAACATGACTTGCAATTTTAGATTTCTTCTCAGGTGATATCCCTTCAAACAGTTTCAGGTTTGGATCTGCTTCATTCTCAAGAAGACACTCGAGCACATCCATTGCCCCCATATATGCAGCTCCATGCAAAGCACTTACACCAACTGCACTTACATGATTCACTTTTGCACCTCTCTGCAACAAATTGTTCACAGCTTCAGGATGGCCCAAGAGAGCAGTACCTAGAAGTGGGTGGTATGACAAACCTCTGGGATGCAAGTCTGCTCCATGATCTAACAATATATCTGCTATGTCCATATTGTTGAGGTATGAAGCAAATACAAGAGGTGTTGAGAGATCTTCAGACAAAGCTTCCACGTCAGCGTTGTTCTCCAGCAAAAGCCGAACAAGGTCGGGTTGATTGTGGATGCTTGCAACGTGTAGTGGGCTCCACTGATGATAACCTTTCAGATGGATATTTGCTTGATGTTGTATCAGAATCCTGGCTATATTTGTGTTTCCATACATCGATGCAAAGTGAAGAGGACCAAAACCATTAGCAAGCCGGTCAACATCAGCTTCCCTTCTGATGAGACTTTCAACAACTGAAGAAGAGCCAGTAATAGATGCTCCATGCAAAGCTGTGAATCCACCTTTAGAAGATTTGTTCACTTCAATCTTTCTTTGTAGGAGCTCATCCACAATATCTCCATGGTTTAAAGCTGCTGCTAGATGAAGAAGTGAGTATCCTTCGATATGTGAGCTTAAGCCTTCCTCAGACTCCTCAAGTAATTCCTTCACAGTTTCAAGTTGCACCCGCAAAGTAGCTTTTATAATGTCATTAGCTTTGGACCGTTTATGTAGGACAGCCTCTTTCAGCATTTCAGTACGACCATATTCATATGCTGCAGAGATAACCTCACTGAAAGCTACTCTGTCATCACTGAGAAACAGACGAAAGATGCACATATCATTTGCTTTTGCAGCAAAGGCTACCGGAGGTCCTAATTCAGCCTTCAAATTGGCATCAGCCCCTTCAGTTATCAAAAGTTCTACTATATCCAAATGTCCTTCATAGCTTGCCACATGAAGAGGTGTAAAACCTTCATCTGATACATTTAGTTGTTTAACCAATGCACGGCCTTCGTTTCTAGGATTTGTTAATGACACAATCCTGCTTTTAATCTGTTTATTGATAACCGCACCCTTTCGGAGAAGAAGTTTAAACACATCCAGGTGGCCATTTTCTGCAGCCACAAATAAAGGCGTAACTCCCCCATTGCTTTCATGTTCAAGTGATATGTGTCCTGACAGCACCTCCACACCGTCGTAGTGACCAGCTGCAGCAGCCCAATGAAGTGCATTTGCCCCCATACGTGGATCTGTGATGTATACATCCACGTCGTGTTTGATTAGCACTTTACACACTTCAACGTTATTCTGATTGGCTGCTACAATTAGGCATGGCAACCCATCTTCAGTGATGTCATCAATATCCCGTGAAGTCAGTTTCAAACTGCTTATAATGTACTCCAATGCAGAATGATTGCCCCATCTGGTACAGCCCAAACCTGCATGATGGCACGTTTCCCTTGTAAGCGTGTACTTCTGTAACAATGCTTTCATCATCGCATCTGAACCATTGCTGGATGCCCAGTATAATAGCTTGTCGATAGCTAAGTCATCTGTCGAAGTGGGGAGGTGACAGATAACTTGATCCACAAAGTTTTGATTTCTTAGCAATCGATGTGAGCAGCAGCTTTCAAATGCACCAAGTTCTATTTCGTGTAAAAACCTTTCTGCTAGTTCGATGAAATGAATGTCTTCCGAAATTTTAATGCTGTATGTTTGGTTTCTCATATCGCTTGCTTTTTCAAACAGTTCAAGAGGTCCATATTGTATGATGAATGAAATATCACATTTGGCTATGATATTTGACGATACTTCAAGAAAGGATGGATGAGAAAACTTCACAGAACCTTCTGTTGTAAACAAGAATGGCTCTTCTGCAGCAACTGAGAAAACTTCAGACATGGATGTTTCTCCAACATGACTTATAACCTTCCGTCGTTTTTCTGCTGAATCTTCAGCAGCATCTTCCAAATCAAGTGTGCCTCTGAATGCCGTTAAGAGATAGAGGAGGCACTTCATGACAGAATTCCTCAAAAGATGTAGAATGCGTTTTTCAGCGAAAGACAAGGGATTGTCAAAGAATTGTCCGGCTTTTGTATTCTCCTTTCCAAGAGTGACGAACAAATGACACGAGTGAGCAAATCCATGCGTATTTTGTTTCAAAACTATACTTTCCTTCTCCATGTCAGGAATACGCCTGTTACTTGCTTCTAAGTATCTATCTAACATTTTCGCTTTCTCACTTGTCTGGGTTTTCTCTGTTAGATTCAATTCCCTTGAACCTTCAAAATGTGATTTTAGCTTCCCCAAACGCTGACGTGCATCGTCGTAAACATCACATCTGCTGGTGAACAGCATTTTAATGTTTGTCTTCGTTTGGAGCCGACTGAACATATTTTCCAAATCTGGTGTTAATGTAAATGTGCACCTGAATTTCCCAAACACGTCATCGCAAAAGATGAAAGTTTCTTGAGAGTTTTGAACAGCACTCTTCATTTTCGCGGCACTTGTTGCATGTAGTACACTTATTCCCCTTGACCTGAAGTGCTCAAGAAGAAGAAGGCCCGTGACTGATTTTCCTTCACCAGCTGACCCAACAAGAAGCACATGCCGGTATGATCCAAACAAGTCAAGTATCTCATCCATAATTTGCGGCCTGATGAAGTCTGCAGCATATAGAAAGTGAGCTTAAATACATCCATATGTGTTATTTTGTATGTTGTGAATTAGTTTTAAATTTGATTTTACATATTTGATACATAGTTAAAGAAATATTACTGTCCCTAGACACCATGAGGTAAAGTCTACTGTGCATTACAAATCCATTTGCTATTAACACGCCGAAGGTACATTTTTTAAAATTTGCAAACAAATGGAATCGGGTACGATCATGCCTGACTGACTGACTGACTGACTGACTGAGTATGGTTTTACACCGATTTTAGCAATATTCCAGCAATATCTCGGCGGGGAACACCAGAAATAGCCTTCACAAATTGTACCCATGTGGGGAATCGAACCTGGGATATATATATATATAATCTAACAATCTTCTACAAAATGACATCTTCATTTCAGGTTTATATTACATTCATATGTATTGGTACATTGTCATGCGAAAATGCTTCTCAAGGATTTGTTCAGTTAGTCTAACATAGATTATATTTCTGATTGTATTGTGATATGATTTTGTCCTTGAAATATACCCGAACAGAAGGTCCACGTAATTTTGATGGTTTGGTCATCATGCAAAGGTAGAATTGATTCTGTGACAGCGTCTCTCTCGGACTCGCAGTTGTTGTCCAAGACATGTGTTATGGCAGGACTTTCAGAAATCAATGCCGTTGAAACCCGCTGACACAAACCTCTGAAACATATATACACTATGAAGATACCAAACGGTAATTGTTGTTGACAAAGTAGTAGGCCATGACTCAGGCTGTATAAAATATACAATATGAAAACAATATGTCATAGACATAACTATTCTGTGCCAGCTCAGTTCATCAACTTTGTGTTCAACGTTAACACCTTAACGTTTAATCAAACTGGGTTTTACTTGGGAATTAACCATGTCCGCTACTTCTTGATAATAAATACTGTTTCACTGTGACTTTGATGTTCACGTATGCGTTAAGATGTTCAAAAAAACATCATAGATATGCAAGACTATAGAAATTCAGTAAAAAGTACATATTAGTCTAATATCATTCGTTCGTTCGTTCGGTTCGTTCGTTCGTTCGTTCCAGTAAAATAGTGAAATGATCTGACCTGTACTTGGAAATGTCTTCCACTGATTTGACCATGAGATAGGTTGGTAGAAAGTTTTGAAGTCTTCTAGCAACTTCCAACATCAGAGTAGTTCCACCACATTTTGGAAGCGTCAACAGAAACACATATTTGGAATTCATATTTTCTAACAACACTGTGCATTGTTCTTTTGTTAGGAAATTAATCCTTTCTGCGTCGGGAAACTGATCGCCTGGCTCTACTTTGGCAACTGAAGCCCAAAAAGAAGTAATAAGTTTATCATATTTGCCTTCTGACATGTAAAGGGAGTCAAACGTAACAAATCTGCTACATGAATGCGCAAGCGTCTTCAACTTGGATTGAAATGTATCCCATGAGTCAAGATGAGACTTGCACACAACACCAAACACTGCTGAAAAGTCATCGTCAGTGAACCTATTGAGGGAGGTGATCAGCCCTCTAGCAACACTGACGTTGTATTTCCTTGCTTCTGGGGTGTCGTTATCGACTACAGTCAGCACAAATGCTGGTTGAGAAGGGAGCATCAAGACAATGTCGCAGTGGATATCTGATGGCAACTCACTGTACGGTATATTTAATGGAAAACACAATGTCTTAGCGATAAAGATGAAACCATCTGTTTCTTGAAGAAGTCTTGGTTTGGCTGTGTCTATCAGTCCACTGTTTTGGGACAAAGAAAATGTTTCTTCTTGAAGGAAAGTTACAAGTTTCTCAGTGATCCTCTTTAGACTGGCGGTAAGGCTTTTAGGCACAATGCTAAGTTTACCTGCAAGTATAAATCATGAATATCAGTGATAATTATTTTATAATAACATTCGAATGCATTTTACTGTGACTTTATATATATAAATCATCTGCATTTAATACAGTTAGGAAATATTTATTTGTATGTGTTGGGGGACGTGACACATTCCGACACGTTAACGTCCGGGTTAGAATTGAAATTTAGCAACTCATGCTTGTCCTAAGAGGCGACTAACGGGATCGGGTAGTCATACTTGATTGGCACATGTCATCGTATCCCAGTTGCGTAGATCGATGCTTATGCTGTCGATCACAGGACTGTCTGATCCAGAATTAATTATTTACAGACCGCCGCCATATATCTGGAATATTGCTGAATGGGGCGACGTACACACATGTCACATTTCAATAAAGACATGCCGATTAATTACTTCCTGGGATTGTTTCAATCTTAAATTTTTCAGTGTATTGGAACATTGATGTAACAACCTTTCTTGGGTGGATAGAAAAAAGAACATACCACGAGGACAGTAGAATTCTCGAATGTCTTTGATACTGTCACCAATCTGTTGTAGTGAAGGTAGAAAGAAGTCTTTCGTTTGAATGTTGAACTGCTGCGGCTCCACACAGACATTAGTCTGAAAAATAACAACTTTTAATTAGTTTCCACTGATATGTCCATTTGACATTTGTAGTGTGAGGGTTGATAACAGGACCATGTTCCTGGCAAATTGTACTCGTCACTGAGCTTCAAGGCGCCAGATATTGCTGTCACCATCAAAATAAGTAACGGTATAGATAATACTATTACTACTAGTAGTATTACTAATACTACTACTACAACAATTATTATTATTATTACTAATATTACTACTACGACTACTATTGTTAGTACTATTATTACTGCTGTCATTATTGCTACTACTACTACTACTACTATTATAACTACTATTACTACTACTACTACTATTATAACTACTACTACTACTACTACTACTACCACTACTACTATTATAACTACTGCTATTACTACTACTACTACTACTACTACTACTTACTACTACTACTACTACTACTACTACTACTACTACTACTATTATCACTGCTACTACTGCTATACTACTGCAATACTATAACTACTACTATTACTACTACTACTACTACTACTCACTACTACTACTACTATTATAACTACTGCTACTACTACTACTACTACTACTACTACTACTACTATTAAAACGACCACATTTATAACTACTGCTATTACTACTACTACTATAAACTAAACTACTACAGTTATAACTACTGCTACTACTACTACTACTACTACTACTACTGCTACTACTACTACTACTACTATAAACTACTATAACTACTGCTATAACTACTACTACTACTACTACTGCTACTGCTACTACTACTACTATATAACTACTGCTATTACTCGTACTACTACTACCACTACTACTACTATTATAACTACTGCTATTATTACCACTACTACTACTACTACTACTACTACTACTACTACTACTACTATAACTACTGTTATTATTACAACCACGACTACTAGTACTCTTACCAATACTACTATTATAACTACTACTATTATACATACTGCTGTTACTTCTACTACTACTATTATAACTACTGATATTACTACTACTACTACTACTACTATAACTACTGATATTACTGCTACTTCTATTACCACTACTACTATTATAGCTACTGCTATAACTACTACTACTACTACTACTTTTACCACTACTACTAGTTTAACTACTATTATTACCACTACTACTACTACTACTACTATTATAACTACTGCTATTATTACCACCACTACTACTACTCTTACCACTACTACTATTATAACTACTACTATTATACCTACTGCTGTTACTTCTACTGCTACTTCTATTACCACTACTACTATTATAGCTACTGCTATTACTACTACTACTACTATTATAACTACTGATATTACTACTACTACTACTATTATAACTACTGATATTACTGCTACTTCTATTACCACAACTACTATTATAGCTACTGCTATTACTACTACTACTTTTACCACTACTACTAGTATAACTACTACTATTACCACTACTACTATTATTACTATTGCTATTACTACTATTACTACTACTGTTAATTCTACTTCTACTATCAAAATGGGGCGGTGGGGTAGCCTAGTGGTTAAAGCGTTGGCTCGTCACGCCGGAGACTCGGGTTCGATTCCCCACATGGGCACAATGTGTTAAGCCCATTTCTGGTGTCCCCCGCCGTGATGTTGCTGGAATTTTGCTACAAGCGGCGTAAAACTAAACTCAGTCAGTCAGTCAGTCTACTATCATAATATTATAGGAACTACTACAGCTACTCTTAATTTCGCAAACATGTGATATGACTGAGTACATTGTTATGATACTATGACTTTCTGACATAGATATAGAAAGGACAACAACTCACCTTAAGCTCAAATGGGGCTGCTACATAGTTTAGGGCGTCATACTTTCTTGTTCTGAAGAAGAGAAGTAGATTGTACAATTCCGGCTATAGCATAAGCATGTTTTGATGAATCACTTACAAACCAGGGATGAAAAAAACATAGAACCTAGTCAAAAGTTCACCTGAAAAATATATCGGAAACATATGATAAGAGTCGATATGGAATTACAACGGACCCTTTTGTATCACTGACGAGTCAAAGTTTAATATTTAACGTCACATCAGCAATATTTCAGCCATATCGTGACGAGAACAAATTTGATTATAAAGAATATGTATATATTAATCCCAAAATAGCCATTACTGTCGTCAAAGGACAGTAAAACGACTAGACTATCACAATTCGAATTTAAAACTAGCATATGAAGCTAAAACTAACAGCACAATTTGGACAATACATGATATAAAAATAGGCTAAAGATCGTCAACAACTGAAGATGAGGGATGAGAATACAATAGTCCATACTTGACATGGCCAAATTGCTCTTCTTCATCTTTTCGTTTTTCACCAATGTGTTTAAGCTTTTTGCCGGTAAAGAGTGCCATCTGAAAATAAAATAATCAAATTATAATTGAATTATATCGGTATTACCATGACCATTCATCACCTGAAAAAGTTATGATATTGTTCGTGGAAAGTTATGGCATCGTCTGTTTTGGTTTGTATGTCGCGGTCCTTTGAAAGGAAACACGCTCTATTCTCGAGTTCCATTCAATGTCTTTCGTGATGACAATTTCGGATTATGGTGCTTGGTTTACTTGAAATGGGAAACGTTTATGTCGGAAAAGGTTTGTCAATTGTCATTTTTTAAAGCTAACACGGAAGCGTATTTGTTGGGGTCCATTGTTCCGAAGTCATTTGCAAGCAGATTGTATGCCAGGAAACACTATTGTCTCGAAAACCCTCACGAGGATGTCTGTGCATCAATATTTCAGTGTGGTTGTTACACAATATAGATCCTATATATCAGGGACGAATATAAAACATTCATATTCACACAGTGAAACGTATTCATTCCCGGAATCGAGTTACATGTTCTGTTTGCTTTTATGATCAAACACCGTCTTGTTTGTTTGCAATCTTCCCGCTACATGTCTGGAGCAGGCCATCCCCTGCTCCAAGGCGTCAGAATCGATCTACGACAATGCGAGACTGTGACATATGTCAACCAAGTCAGAAGCCTGACCACCCGATCCCGTCAGTTGCTCTTGCGACAGTCATGGGTTGATGGATTCCAATTCTAACCCGGACTAAAGACATAATTTATTCGTAAGGCCCTCAATACAAAATACAGGTCTGACCGAGAATAGATGATATTCGTCCACGATTTCTACGATATTCCACAAGCAGTAGCACTGTCTTATTACCTGGACATATTCACATCAATTATAACGCTGATGCGAAATTCCTGTGGAATGTCCATATATCACTGGTGTATTTGTAAACGAAGTAATGCCTATCTAAAGTAGAGAAGACAATTACCACAGTCTAACTAGTTTCGTTCCCGATGGATATTTCATAACGTGTAAAAAAGGTGTTAAATAAGGTATTTATGGACGATCCTGGCACGGGTAAAACATAGTATACGATTGTGTCAGTGCAAATTAAAACCAGGACATCGTTGCCAGTTCAATTTTGTTTTATTACAATGAAAAGCTTAAAGTACTAACTATTTAATGCACAGACCATTCCACAACAGAGAAACACGAATCATGTGCAAATATTTGAACAAAGATGAGATATACCTAACAATAACTACTAAGGGGCATGATGGTTATCGGCATCTGATTGTCCACAATTACCAGTACCATGAACCCATGTCCATCGTTGTGAATGTCACATTGAGCAAGCACCCTACGATGCATGTAATTGTCCACAATTACCAGTACCATGAACCCACGTCCATCGTTGTGAATGTCACACTGAGCAAGCACCCTACGATGCATGTAATGTTCAAGTTTTATGTCATTCATAGCTTTCCTCCACATGAAGCGGAGCGGTGATGGTTAAAGCGTCAAATCATCACACTGAAGTCGATTCCCCGCAGTGGTACTACTGGAATATTGCTAAAAGCGGTGTATAATCATCCTGACTCACTCCACATAAAGTTGACAAGACTTAATACATGTACACATGAAACAGTGTTGCCAAAGCTGTGTGAAGCCAAACTCACTAGCTACAAATAGTGTAAATAACCAGTAGGATAATAACCCTAGCAAATCGAACAGCAAGTTTGTGTTCACAATGCCTGTACATATCCGTGGCCTCTGCGTAATAGTGGTGAAATGCTGAATACTGACATTCATTACATCCATGACGGAAAATATAACATCGGTGTAAGAATGCACATTTAAACTAATTAGACAAGGATTGCCAGAGCATTGTTTGTTGTTTTACGCCGCTTTCAGAAATAGCCAAGCCATATGGCGGCGGTCCTGGACCAGACAATCCAGTGATCAACAGCATGTGCATCTATCTACGCAATTGGGAACCGATGACATGTGTCAACCAAGTCAACGAGTCTGACCACCCAACCCCGTTAGTCGCCTTTTACAACAAGCATGGGTTGCTGAAGATCAAATGTATTCCGGATCTTCACATTTAAGAAAATATTGCATCGGTATACAACTACATATTTGAGTTATAGGCGAGGACTGCCAAGGCCAGATATTCAAATATACTGAATCCGGACATAAATTTGAACATCAAATGATTTTTTAATTATTGTTACATGACATTTTGACATGGTAATACACGGCAGAACCTACTAAATCCAGGGACGGGACACATGAAACGAACATGTGATAACGGAAAGAAAGCCGCGGTATTGAAATTTTTGTTCGGAGGCACTTATAAACAAGTAGCTACTGTTCTCAAGATGAATATTTAAAACATGTTTGTACATCACGAAGATGTCTGTCTGTCAATCTGTATTGATCTCTATATGTCTTCTGTTCTTAGTGACACCTGACAGTGTGTAAATCATCAGAACGAAGTTTAATTGGTCAATGCAATCTTTTCGAACCATGTTTTTACACCAACAGGGGTACATTTGTTGTTGACGATTCGGCATGATAGAGGGCCTCTTTTGTCATAAAATGCCATTCCATTGATTGGGTAAACCAGTATTTCGACAACATAGTACTTCATACTGTGCTGAGCTCTTGCGGCACTTGCTTGCATCTTTTCGGGAGGGACAAGAGTGCATCTCACCTTCATCATGTCCCAGTTAGCAGTGTCACCTTTAAAATCACACATCATGCTCTCTTCACGCGCTACTTCTTTTAGGTAGCCTCTAAACGCATTTTCATCCTCAAGAGGCACTCCTTGGACAAGCAGATCTTTTGATTTGTATTTACCTGTGCTTTTTTCTTTTTCCCCTATTCCAAGCAAGAAGGATCCACCTCGCGAGTTTTTGGTAAAAGCACTGGCATACTCCTTTAGTCGAAAGTCGTCCCATATCGTTCTTGCTTTATTATAGTCCGATAATTCCTTCCAGGTAACTTTGAGCTTGTTTTCAATGAAGCCTTTAAGCTGTAAATCACGTTTCTCTTGCAACTGAGGAATGGTTTCAAAATCACCATTGAACCTGAAATCAGGTTCTTCACGAAGACTGGGACTGGAACCGTTTCGTTCGACAACAAACCGTTTCACCGTGGCTGGTAAAGGGTTTACAATTCCCCAGTCTAGACATATTTTGGTGTTGAAATCCGCTGTTGAAAATTCTGTGCCTTTTGCGACATAAATACTGATGAAATCATGGAACTTAACGCATCCAGAGGCTTCGCTTAGCCTTTCTTTTTTATACACGCTTTCAAACATTCTCCCGTCTTCTATCATTCTGTACAGGGTTTCATCTGCAAACTCGTCAAATGCACCAACATAATTTTCATTTGGGATTAAACCTACAATGTGAACAAGTAAGTAACCGCCATTAGAATTTCTTAGAGCTGAGACATATTTTGTGAGTTCTGTTAGTTTCAAATTCCGCTTCTCCCGTTTCTCAATTTTCTCTTTGTCACTTAATTTCTTGTCGATGCCATACAGATAGTGAACATGAATTCCCATGAACTGGATGTTCGGGCTGGTAGCCATTGTACCTCTGAATGACTCAACAGCTTCATTGCATCTGTCAATGTGCCTAGAACAGACAGAAAAGCAGTGACCAGATCTCTCACAACAAATTTCGCTCATTATATTCATGGGTACTTTGGACTTGAATTTCCGTTGATTCACTTGCTTACACCATTCCAGATGCCAGACACCATTTCTGTCGGCGTTTGTCACATCAAAGGGTTTGCTGACAGTCGAATAACTATGACGGAGTGAGTGAGTTTAGTTGCACGCAGTTTTAACACTATTCCAGCAATATCGTGGCAGAGGACACCAGAAATGGGTTTCACACATTGTAACCATGTGAGGAATCAAACCCGGGTCTTCGGTGCCTCAAGAGAACGCTTTAACCACTGGGTTGCCTACTGCTCTCGCGACGAAGGAAAAGATTCACTTGTACAAAACTGTGATCATGAACATGCATATATGTTCTGCTTTGACTGTTGGATAGATTACGTCCATATCGAATTAACTCGCACAACAGTAATACTGTTTCATGATATAACACTGCGTCAATATTGGCATGATGATTCAGGTTTTACATTTGTAAGTAGTGGGTACATTGAAAACATCAACCAAACGTTAATGTAATCATGATCGTAACAGTTTATTGTTTGGAGATTCTAACGTGTTGATCAGCAAGTTACAAAAGTTTCAGAACATTGCTGGCCATATTATAACAAGAAGCCAACCATCTTGTGACACATCACCCATTCTCCAATCTCTCCACTGGCTTCATATTCCTGAACGTATTAAATTCAAAATACTGACACTCACTTATCAGGCAATTCTGTACCTTATATGTCATCCGTATTGTATTCATAAGAGGCGTCACCACTTTACCGTCACCACGTCCATATCAGCTCAAGTGTATAAACACTTCCTCGTACTTGTACATATGCCTCTGTGCGTAACACTTCGATGTTAGAGCCAACACCTAAACGTTGCTTCCAACTTCAATTTAGACGGCGTTCATCCATCTTACCCTCATTTATAGGCTGTTTGGGTCACAATGATACCGATAAATCCTATTCTAACTTCTAATTCGGTTTATGATCAAACATTCATTTCAACGCCAAATCTATTGAAAACGTCAGACCAACTCTGGAAACAAGTTTCATAACGTTTGTCCCCCAAACACAAGTGTTACAGTCCACACCTCAACGCCACTTCTAATTTCGATAGAGACAGCCTTCATCCATCGTACACTCAACTGCCCGTTGATTGTCTGATGCTTATAAGTGATGACTGTTGCATCTTAACCATTAATTATTGCGTGAGGTTTCTATACAATAGTCTACAACATTTGCAAAAACAACGAGCTCCATTTGAGGTCCTGGATCTTATGACAATCACTGAGATATCGTCAACCCATCCTAGCTCGAATACCCGTGAACATCCGGATTAGAATTGATCTTCAGCAACCCACGCTTGTCGCCAGAGACTACTAACGGGATCGGGTGGTCAAGCTCGCTGACTTGTTCGACACATGCCATTGTAGTGCGTGAGTGAGTGAGTTTAGTTTTACGCCGCACTCAGCAATATCCCAGCTATATGGCGGCGGTCTGTAAATAATCGAGTCTGGACCAGACAATCCAGTGATCAACAGCATGAGCATCGATCTGGGCAATTGGGAACCGATGACATGTGTCAACCAAGTCAGCGCAACTGACCACCCGATCTCATTGTAACCCAATTGCTTGGATCAGTGCTGATCCTGTTGATCACTGGATTGTCTGGCCCAGACATGATTATTTACATTGGATCATTGGTGGGTGCGGAGGTAGATAAACAAACAATCAAACAAGACAAAACCCAACCCGAAACTATCCACGAATCAGTCATCTTGGAATGTTTCGTTGTACGTAAATCAACACATACTTACAGTTTACAAGCTGAATGGATGTCCTTTTCAGTCCTTTCAAGTTTCTCTCCACAGTGTGTACACACGACCAAAGAATTCATTCCTCTGCAAGTAAGATTTGGATGACAATTACCATATGCATTGTAGATCCGTATGTGTCTTTAACGAACACAATTGCTTAAATACATAGGGACCATACTAATAATGCTGACAGGTGATGCGGTGTCTTGTTTCAGAAGATCGCTCGCTGTTAATCTTATTCAACATGGTTGCATT
>NW_025765353.1:0-145000 GCF_003918875.1 Haliotis rubra | reverse complement strand
CACATTCTGAATGTTATCGATGTCGGTGGAGTTTAGTCCCGTGCCCACACAACGCTTGTAATTCAAGTCTGCCAGGTCACTGCGACAGACAGTAACAGCTACAGTTAAAGGCGGGTGTATTCATGTAAATCAAGCCTTTTGAAACATGCACTTGGTGGACCCACTATCCGACTGTGAGTCAGTGTACAGTTACTACACTGCATAAACATTTGTACTAAACTCGGCAATCTGACAGTACATTGCTTGGGTCTTGATAATGACAGTGTTACCTGTGTCTTGGGGTGAGTCGAGAGAGACACACCTGTCTTTACTGGAGACTGTCGTCACTGGTGAATGCAGACTCAGATCCTCCTGGAAACTCTTACACATTGATTTTAGCTCTACACATGGTGATATCTGTATTCTCAGTTCTATGAAATAGTTGGCGACAGTAGAGACCATACATCGATATATGGTCTCTGGCGACAGTTTACCCACGCCTGTGAGTTAATTGTTGAAACATAGGAGGTGAAGGAACATCTGTCAGTTTGATGTGGAGCAATGTCTAGGTGAATAATCCACCTTCGTCAATTTCAGTTCATCAATGAAAACCATACATTTTATTTCACACACACACAAACACACAAAAACACACGCAAACACACACGTGTGTAGGTGTGTCTATGCACATGCAAACAAAGGACTATACGTGTTGTGGTTTGTTCTGTCTTGGCCAAAACGGAAATGAATAATATTCTTGTATTACAAATAACCAACATGAAAATGTATTATTACGCAGATAAAATTGTAAGATAAGTCAGTAGACATTTATACTTAGTACGCTATTCGTAACATCAGATATATACTGAGTCAAAAAGAAACTTCACAAAATGTAATTTGAAAAATAATGAATAATTTTTCTCTGATGATACATCTAAACTCTGTCAAAAAAAGAAACGCAACCCCTGTATTTTAGAGATTTTGATCTGAAGTTTTAGGACGACACGGCATTTTTATTATTTAAGACAGAAGTCTGAAATTTGGCAGAATAATAACCCAGATGGGCATGTTTAAAATTGTCATTTCAAAAGTCATCTCACAGACACCAGTTTGTCACCAGGGGGGGCGTCTTTCTCAGTATCTCGTATGAGCACCACGCGCTGCAATCACTGCACGGCATCTCCTTGGACAAAAACGGATAAGACGCCGGATTCTTTCCTGGGGAATGGGTCTCCACTCCTCCTGCAGTGCAACGGCGAGCTGTTGCAGCGTCTGTGGCGGCGGCTGACGTTGACGTACGCGTAGATCCAGAGTATCCCACAGGTGTTCAATAGGGTTGAGGTCTGGTGATTTAGAGGGTCATGGCAAGACATTGACGTTGGAATTCTGCAGAAAGTTCATTGTTGCACGTGCAGTATGAGGCCGGGCGTTGTCCGTTGAAAAATCTGTGTCTGTTGGTCAATAATCGGGAGAAGGTGAAGCTCTAACACGTGGTTGATGAAACGTTGGGCTGTCAGGTTCCCTGGAACGATCACCAAGTCTGATTTCTGGTTGTATGAGATGGTTCCCCAAACCATGACGCTTTCTCCGCCAAATCTGTCCACCTGTCGGACGCAGATGGGCGCAAAACGTTTATGACGTCTCCTATACAGACGCTGTCTTCCGTCGTGACGTTGCAAAGAAAACGTGATTCATCAGAAAACCAGATTCGCCTCCAGTTTTGTAAAGTCCGTATCCTTACGTTGTTGCACCACCTGAGTCGTCGGCGTCGATGTAGGGGGCGTAGAACAGGTCCAACAACTGGTCTACAGGCACGTAAACCCGCTTCTTTCAGACGGTTCCTAATCGTTTGAGCTGACACTCTCCTCAAACCTGGTATTTGTGTGGCAGTCACGGTTGGTAGTGCATGCCGATTACGCAGGTGATGGACCCGGATGTACCGATCTTGAAGGGGGGTCGTGATTCTTGGCCTTCCACTTCTCGGGCGATCGTTGGTCACATTGAAGTTGTTGTAGCGGCTCCAAAGTCGGGATATCGTTGTTTTGTGAACATTTAGGTGCCGTGCAACAGTTCCAAAACTTTCTCCGGCTTGAACACGACCAATGGCGATATTTCGGTGGGCAGCACTCAATCGTGGCATTTTTTAACACAGCTTTTCGGCGACAAATGAATGAATATAATACCGTAGCACATGGGCTTTTATACACCCCTACATTAACTGCCATTTTCATGATTTGCATGTGTTTTTTTTGTGCGAAGTCACCATGAGGGTCATTTCATGCGTTGTGACGGAATAAGCAATAAAATACACTTATGCGTACAAATGCAGTTGTTTGGATGGTAATCTTCATTAATTACGTGTATCATTTCAATACATTCGAATAAAATTTAGTTTGGAAGCAATAACTTCATTCAAACGAATTTTTCATATCTGAGGACAGGGGTTGCGTTTCTTTTTTTTGACAGAGTTTATGTATCCGAAATGGGATCCCTATCTGTCGACTCTAGAAAAACGTTAACAAAACCCACTCAAACCCATTCATTCGTCGTGCAAATGACGTTAGTGCCAAATCAGGTTTTGCACGTGCAGTCGATCACGTGATCTTCGCATCGAAGTTTTCTTCATATGCACGTGTTTGCATTGGCCTCAAGAATTTAAGAAACACTTTTAAACCACAGTTCTAACGGTACTTGAAATGTCACGATTGTCAAATGTGCAACGTGAACGTGCCGTTGGCATGTTGCAAGCGGGAAGATCAGTTATTGACGTCGCAAGAGCAATGGGATGCAGTCGTCGAACTGTGTATGACTTGCGAGGTCGTCTACAACAAACTGTCATCACTTCTGATGGCCCATAGTCGGGTCGTCCACGTGTGACGTCACGAACAGAAGACTGTCAAATCGTCCTACGTCACCTACGTGACAGATATCTGCCGGCTACACGAAAGAGGGCTGAGATGTTTAGTGGTCGACTGTCCTCACAGACCATTCGAAATCGCTTCAGGGCTGCCAATCTCCATTCTCGACGTCCATATCGTGGACCAATATTGACGCCGTTTCATCAACGTGTACAGGAAGTCGACAGATTCGGGGACGGAAGTTGTATGGTGTATGGACTTCTGGTCATCCGTGGAAACCTCACAGCTGCTGCTTACCGCGAACAGTTGCTCAACCCTGAACTCGTTCCTTTCATGGAGGCTCACGGCCCAGGTCTACAGTTCCAGCAAGATAATACCGCGATGTTGACACGAAATTTCCTTGGGGAGATGAGGAGACGGTGTTTGGCAGTGGTGAATTCGCGGGGCGGCCATACACGATATTGAACTGAGAAATTTATAAGTTTTATTCTTGTGACTTGACATTCTGTATAATGATAAAGTTCATATTTGTATTGCGCCTAAATCCAAAATTTGCTCAAAGGCGCAGGTCATAGGCTCGTTTGAACAAGAGGGTCTTCAGTTCACTTTGAAATATCTCACATTGGTTTGCTGGATAAGTGGCGGGAGTTCATTCCAGGGTGCAGGGCCTGTTTTGGCAAAACTCCTTTCATCGTAGAGTGTTGTTCTTGTCATAGTAACATTTAGTTGTTGAAGAGAAGCTGATCGCAGCCTTCTCTTAGGCTGGTATCATCAGCCAAGTAGGAATCGGATCAGAAGAACACGATTGTGTTGGACTTCGTTTAATAATCCTTTTAATTTCCAAGTCGGTAGTGTGGTTGAAGGATGACAGCGTGTTTGGGATGGTGGTCATTAATGTCTCATTTGTAGACGGCATGTTTGCTGTTATGTTTGCTGTTGGTACCTCCAGTTCAGATCGAATCTTGAGAATCTTTGAACTGATGAAGGAACAGGTCTCAGCTAGCTTGTCTGGTGATGTATGAGAGGGGAGAGCGCTCTACTTTTTCATGAAGAGCAAGGTGTTAGAAACACTGAAAATATCCTTTTGCCTGGTGGCATTTGTAATTGCTGTTTTAAAATGGCTAACTTTACCTTCTTCAATAAGTCGGTTGACACCACCACGCTGAACTGCATGAATCTCTTTGAGGATTATCAGTTAAGTGCGTCTCATTTGCCTTTCTAACTAGCTTAGGAGTTGCTTGGCTCTCCATAATTCATCCGTGTACCATGATGTCTGATATCGGATGGTAAATTGATAATTCTTGGATGGCCCATGTTTGTCAAGAAGTGCACCAAGTTTATCTTTGTACCGGTTCTAGGAAACAGCAACGTCATCCGACACAATGTCTGACCTTACTGTTTGAATGTCCTCAACAAATGATGTCACATCAATGTCTTACCACTTCCTACAGAACACTTTCTTCTTGGGCTTAGGGCTTTTTGGAACACTTGTAGTTGCTATGATGTAACAGTGATCAGACTTGACGGAATGGTCATATGTAAAGTTCCATAGTCGAAGTTCATCGGATCTTGTTATGAGATGGTCCAGTGTATGTCCATTTCTGCAGGTTGGTAATAGAACATGTTGGACGAGACTCCTGCGCTATCAATTCAACTCAGTTCTTTAATCTCAGTTCTTTAATGGTTAGAGCGTCACACACGGAGAGCGGAAGGTGGCAGGTTCGATCCCCGACCGCGTCATACCAAAAGACGTTAAAATATGGTACTTGTTGGTCCCTGTCTGGCGCTCGGCATTAATGGGTACAACAAGGACTGGTCGGCTCGGATTCAGTATAATGTGTCTGAGTGGGGTATTCATGCTTCACTGCAGCATGGTATCTCAGTGGGCTAGCACTATAAAGCCAGCCTCAGTCTGGGCTAGTACAGGCAGCCGCACATACACATATACACGCATGCACGTCGTCATGTGAGCGAAATATTCTCAAGTACGACGTTAAACCCAATTTCACCTCACGTCACACAACGAGAACTCAACAAAGGAATACTTTATTCACTGCGTGCCTGTGTATCGTGACAACCTCTGGCAACTACGTCAGCAACAGCACTGCACACAACCACTGACCTCAGGATCCAGGTGCAGTGAAGTTCATCAGTAACATCAGGAAGCTAGCTACGTAGAGAGGAGAGTACTCCAGTACCGACCATGTACCAGGACGAACTAGCAAGACAGGATCCCCAGCTTGTACCCAAACTACCGTCGCATCCAAGCGTCTCCAGCACCGACATACGATACCAGCCCTACCACAGACGAATCAAGTAGAGCTGGAGGGAAGGTGGACGCAAACAGCCCTACCACAGACGAATCAAGTAGAGCTGGAGGGAAGGTGGACGCAAACAGCCCTACCACGGACGAATCAAGTAGAGCTGGAGGGAAGGTGGACGCAAACAGCCCTACCACAGACCAATCAAGTAGAGCTGGAGGGAAGGTGGACGCAAACAACCACTCGTTTCGTCTGTTTACCGATGGGGATGGAGAGGAGAAGGTGCTGGTCTTTTCATCTACGTCTCTTCTGTCAGCAACGATTTTGGAGCTGCTGAACGCCCCGAGGACGCAAGACGGCCAGAAAACGCCTTTGGAGTTCCTGGACGCTGCTGAATATTTGTATCTGCCAGAGATCTAAACTGACTCAGTGAATGGTGTAAACCAAGAGTAGTATTTCAGTAATGAAATGATACGTCAAGAGTATGTGTCCAAAGTACCGTACGGAAGAAATGTTTGTATGCGATGAAATGTGAAACTTGTTATAGGAAAAATACACTAATGAAATGAGTATGTGACCAAAGTATTGAAGAAAGGTGGAGACCAATTCTAACCCGTATTATGAACGGAACATGAAATCACAGTGAAATCTCACATCAAAACATCACGTGATGTTCAAACACCCGGAAGCCAAGGCTAGAATCGGAGAACTCACATTCACTAATGCAGACTGACTGACTGACTGACTGAGTGTGGTTTTACGCCGCTTTTAGCAATATTCCAGCAACATCACGGCGGGGGACTTAAGAAATGGCTTCACACATTGTACCCATGTGGGGATTCGAACCCGGGTCTATGGCGTGACGAGCCAACGCTTTAACCACTAGGCTACTCCACCGCCCCACTAATGCAGCTGAGCAAATCACACGCTTAAACATATTAACGAAGGATCTAGAGTCTCTATATGCCATGTTGTGCATTAGCTTGTGAGATATGGAAGTGTCTGTAGCTGACTATTCACAATCAATATTTACTCAAACATTTAGGTGATATTGTATCATAAGAGGCAACTGACGAGATTGGGTGATCAGGGTGACTTGGGTGGCACTTGTCAACGAACGCTTTAACCGCTAGGCTACGCCACCGCACCCTGCTCGTGGTACAAGTCAAAACATTGATTACACAATAGTCGCGTTTCCTGCTACTCGTGAAGATCCAGATTAGAATATTGATCTTCAGTAACCCATGCTTGTCGTAAGAGGCGACTGACGGGATCGGGTGGTCAGGCTCGCTGACTTGGTTGACACATGTCATCGGTTCCCAATTGCGTAGATCGATGCTCATGCTGTTGATCACTGGAGTGTCTGGTCCAGACTCGATTGTTTACAAAACGCCGCCATATAGCTGGAATATGCTGAGTGCGGCGTTAAACAACAACCAACTAACCAACCATTACTGTATGTTAGTGATTCAATACTAAACTTCAGTGTAAAAGAACACCGAGAATTACTACTAGTTGTTTATTTGGAATCGTGCAATCACCTCTGCTAATATCAGATTCTTTTACTCATACGAACAGTGTTTTGTCCGAGCGACGGGTAGTTAAGTATCATTTTAAACGGCTTTAGGCAGCCCGACAGCTGCATACATAAACGGGTGACCATGGTGATTTCCTCATACTTGCACCAAATAACACTCACGAATGCCAAGCTACTACATAAATCAAATACAAAACCTAATTGCACTTCTATTATTTTCATTACACTCCGCTTACAAGAGATTAACATTTTCTATGTTACCCGCTGGAATTCCAAACTGTGGGAATTCATTTGGTACTCTGTGTTAGTAACTCTTTATCTCAAATATTTCAGTCACGTCTGATGTACGGAAATTACCGATGTTTTGCGAATGCAAATCTGTAGAAGAGAGATGACTCTGAATTTGTTCATCTTATCGTCTGCTAGATTCAATGTCATATGACAATCTAGTATTAGTAACTCCTTATCACTCCTTATTATGATCCGATACCCGTGCATCAGACATTGAGGTGTTCGATAAGATAACTACGCTGTTCACTGGTCCCTCGGGGCCCCTGCATCGATGTACCCTTCGGCCTCTGGGAACATAAACAAAGATAGAGGGTATATCAACCCATGTCCCCCTCGTGACCAGTGAACAACTTAAATTATATCTTGGTGCAGGAACTATATTTGGAGGGTCACTAACAAGAAAGCAGTTTGTTGTACTAGAAAGGTCAAAGTGTTGACCGCATACCGCTGCATGACAGGTGGTTCGAGCCTCAGGTGCCCGATGTGTTACATCACCTTATACCCGTCAACATCCTGGTTAAATTTTCCTCTTCAGCAACCATGTTTACCTTAAGAGGCGACTAATGAGATCTTACAATATGGAACACGTTTTATGGATAACAACTTTTTTATTTCGAGAGTGACGTTTCGATACAGATTCTTGTACCGTTGTCACTCTTGCTTGACAACGGTACAAGAATCTGTATCGAAACGTCGCACTCACGAAATAAGATCGAAGTTGTTATCCATAAAAACGTGTTCCATATTGTACGTCTCAACTTCTAAAAGTGCCACTCAAATAATGAAATCTTGTGGTCTGGCTGTCTGACCTGGTTGACACATGTCATCGTATCGTAACTGCGTAGATCGATGCTGATCCTGTTGATCCCTGGATTGTCTGGTCCAGATTCGATTAGTAGGTAGTAGGGAGAGAGAGTGAGTGAGTGAGTATTTAATGCCGCTTTTAGCAACATTCCAACAATATCACGGCGGGGTACACCAGAAATAGGCTTTACACATTTTAACCGCGAGGCAACATTGCGAGTTGACACGAAGATTGGTAGGGTTATTTCCCTTTATCTTTCCTGATACGCCTTCTTTATGAGGTGAAGCCACACTCGGATGACATTTCTAATATGATTGGGTAAATCTTAAAATTTACAAGAGCATCGTTTTAACAGCAAAATAATATTCATTTAATGTGCAGATAAATTTCTCAATAATCGCCAACACGTGAAGGGATCGATGGTGTAAATCCTGCACAAATCCTGTAAATCCCAATCGTCCCTCGCAAGCATATCATGCAAGCAGCGGGGCGTATTCGGCTTGTTTCTAAATGATACTTCGGGTAAGTACCTGTTTTAAAATGACACGAGTCCACTGAACCCTACATCGACCATTTCCTCCGCGAACAGCTGATGTTCATGTTCATGAAATGTGCGTTGTGTAGGACGCATGCATTTGTGCAACTCGTGTATCATGAAATGTGGATTCATCAGTACATACTGAGATGACCAATGGGAGTGAGGTGACCTGAATGCTACCCTCATGTCCACGTCCGATGCTTGCTATGTTGCCATGCGCACACTCTTTATATAATCATGCAAATAATGGTTGTCACCCCCTTCAATGTTTTTAATTGGAGAGGCGGTGAGGTGTGCGGCGGGTTGTGGTGGGGAGGGGGGTGACAACCATTATTGGCATGAGTATATATTGTCGTTGTTCAGCAGCTTGTATATGAGGGTAATTTATGCTCATTAATGATAACATGGTCAAGTCCCACATCTCGCCCCACTAAATCAGTTTATCGCTTTTAACGTTTCTGATGTAGTGCCGAAACATCAATACGATACAATGTGCTTTTCTTTATCGATGACACGATCATATAGTGAACACTTTCACTTTCACTGCCTTGGCCGGATTATTACTGCTTATTGAATTGTTGTTGAACGGTTTCGTGAAGGTCTGAGAATCTACACCGGTATTGCCCGCTGGGAATCCAGCCATATTTAACGAATATTGGATTATAACTAACCCCCAGATTAGTGAGCTCGTGGCTGACTGGATATTGCCTAATATAAACATTAAATGAACAGGTGAAATCAGTAAAAAAAAAACATTTTTAATGCGGAGACACATTAAATTACAAATGGTGAGAATAGGTGTTTAAAAAAATGTAGTTGTTCTGCACTACTACTCAGTGACTTAACATAGCGGTAATCCCTTGCGATAGGGGAGTTCTGCGTTATGGGACTAAACTGTTATCAGCATTGTGACCCATAAACAGTGTTTACCACTTGCAAAACAATTTTAGTCGGCTTGTTCCCATTTTACCTACATCCCATTTTGCCTACACTCTTATAAAAACAAATTTAGACTCAGTGGCTATGCTTCATGCAAAGTTAAACATTGAACTACCTACTCTGTACAGTGGACTAATCAGTCAGTTCTAATGTCTTTATCACTATCATATTATGATAATACTGGCTCAGGTAACTGGATTCAGGAACTGAATGAAGCTTAATCAAGTGTCCTGCTGCGTCAAGGAACTAAATGGCTGTCCTTCTCTCGGTCACAAACTGCTGCTTCAGACGCTATACCACTTTATACACGTGGTCTTAGTCGGAAAGTTACACCATGCTCCAGCTGTAGACGGGGCTCGTTTGTCTGTCGTTTCTTTTTTTAATTGCCTCTATGAATTCATAAAGGTTAGGATTGTCTTCTTGATCTGCTTCTTCAATCCACTATACAATCCCTCCAGGTGATTGTTAGATCTGGTCCTAGGTTATCATGCTGATTCCACAGCTGAAGAGGGAAAAGGGCATCATAGTCCTCCCAGGTCTGGGTCACATAGTCATTGGAGGTTGTGGTCTTCTCGCCATTGGGACCTTGTGTAATAACTTGTCGGTAACAAGGCCATGTTGAGTCGGCATCTGTAACCTACGTGAATAAGTGAGTGAGTTAATATTTAACGTCACATCGGCAATATTTCCGCTATTTGGTGTTTAAGTGTTACCTGCGTGAATTACCTACTGTCTGCCATGCTCAGAAATGACAAGCTCTGCTCTTTGTAGAAATGCTATTTTGCACTGGAATGAAGACCAGATATTTTATTTGTACAAATGTTGGAACAACAAACTTTGAGCAACCTCTACTCATTAACTCTTGGAGAAGCATGTTCTCTGGTGATCAAAGTTTGATTGTCACAACAGTGTTCTGGGAGATAATCTTCTTGTATGTACTCACATAATCCTTTTACTGTAAACAAAAATAAAGTTATATATACTTGTATATAGAAACAGTAAGTGTGTTAAGGTTCCATGGATAATTTATTTTCCCAATGGAAAAGCCTGTTTTCTCATGATCAAAGTATGGTAAGATCAAGATCGAACCGTCACTTTGTCAGTCACTTAAAATTAGGAGCAAACTATTGTATCGGCACTTGTAATTAGACTTGGGACATAATCAGTTGTGCAAAAGGTGTGTCCCATATTCCCTTCACTGTAGGCTAATTGGGATGTTGGCAAAAGGGGACCAAACCATTTAGTCACTGGCCAGTGTTCATAATTTGCAATTTGTACCTGTAGGTGATGAACAGTGTTCACCAATTGTAGAACTATCCCAATATAAAATCAATTATCAATTTCGTAGATAAACTGAGAGGTAAACTCTCTTCACAGTGCCTATCCTACATACATGGAACCACTGTCATCTGTCACATACTGATACTAACCTTGCTGTATGACTATACATATTGCCCATGCCACTTTAAGTATTAACACGACCTCAGCCAACACACATTGTAACCAAAGTGACACGGCATATTTACAAAATGGATCATAACACCAAGCGAAACAAATCCGTATTTACAATTTTGTGCTATCTCATCCTACCGGTTACCCATTCACTGATGAGTGAACAGGGGTATTTGGACAGGGAGAGTATTAGGGATAAATAAGCCACTAGATTCGTGATGAATTACAAAATTAAATAAGTCTTACCTGTAAGGTGAAGTTTGATTGTAATTCTACCGACATATGAGGAAATGAGCGGTTATGTGAGATGCGCATGCGCAGAATATTAGTTTTTAAAAGCATAGAAATATGATTAGTGTATATCCGGGTGGGAATATTGGGTGGCCACGTAATCCCTCAGTACTTCATAGGTCGGTGGAATTACAATCAAATTTCACTTCACATTAAGTGTCATTATTTTTTAAATTCCATCTCCATACCCCGTCCCTCGGGACTCCGTGAGATGTCTAGAGCCTGATATTTAGAACCTGATATTTCTTAATTACCTTAATAACATGATGTACATACTACTGAAACGTTATTACCATAAAGTTGAACATGAATAAACAATAATGAATAAACATATTTAAATGATGAACATTAACTCGATAAACCAACAGCTTGTTAATAAGTGTTGGTAGAGGCACACAAGTTAATCATTTATTTGATACTGATTCCGATACTGCACTACTATAGATATTGTACCGAGTAACCGGCTTGTGATAAAACTGTCTGAAGACACAATCATTGCTCCAACTTGCTGTACGGAGCACAGTTTGTATTGGCACATGGGCCACAACTGCTGCACTGGTGGATGCAGACCTAACACTATGAGGTTTGAAAATGTTTATATCTATGGCAGCATCTTTCACCACTGTCTTGATCCATCTTGCTGTAGTGTCTTTTGTCACTTTCTTATGGGGTTAACTAATACCAATAAACAATTCTAAATACAACTTTAGATATTTTAGGATATTTCACATCCCAAGTTACAGTAAATCTCGGGAGTGCCGGTCTCATGTTCAATTGTCATTTTCACACTTCACACCGAGGGGTGACAAACGGCTGGTGGAATCCCGAATGTCCTTAACCGTCTTCTGAAGCTCATCCCAAACAAGTCTTGTTTAAAGGCAACACCCCTTTTCATGTTCATATCGGCATGGGCCACAGGAAGCAGTCGCAGAACATATGTCCCTGTTTGAAAAGAAAATCTGTGTTCTTATCAAGCTCCTTCCGCTGCACAATACTTGTCTTGTCATCAACATGTCCGTAACATGCATAATAGGGACCACAGATTTCACAGTCAGACCTTGCACATGCTGCATGTTTATGTCCCGTGACTTTACTTACCTGCCTTGATTCATGCTGAACTGATCTTCGGTAACCCATACTTGTCTACCCGTAAAGATCTGGATTATAACTGATCTTCAGTAACCCATGCTTGTCTACCCGTGAAGATCCGGGTTAGAACTGATCTTCAGTAACCCATGCTTGTCTACCCGTGAAGATCCGGGTTAGAACTGATCTTCAGTAACCCATGCTTGTCTACCCGTGAAGATCCGGGTTAGAACTGATCTTCAGTAACCCATGCTTGTCTACCCGTAGAGATCCGGGTTAGAACTGATCTTCAGTAACCCATGCTTGTCTACCCGTGAAGATCCGGGTTAGAACTGATCTTCAGTAACCCATGCTTGTCTACCCGTAAAGACCCGGGTTAGAATCTTGATCTTCAGTAACCCATGCTTGTCTACCCGTAGAGATCCGGGTTAGAACTGATCTTCAGTAGCCCATGCTTGTCTACCCGTGAAGATCCGGGTTAGAACTGATCTTCAGTAACCCATGCTTGTCTACCCGTGAAGATCCGGGTTAGAACTGATCTTCAGTAACCCATGCTTGTCTACCCGTGAAGATCCGGGTTAGAATTGATCTTCAGTAACCCATGCTTGTCTACCCGTGAAGATCCGGATTAGAACTGATCTTCAGTAACCCATGCTTGTCTACCCGTGAAGATCCGGGTAAGAACTGATCTTCAGTAACCCATGCTTGTCTACCCGTGAAGATCCGGGTTAGAACTGATCTTCAGTAACCCATGCTTGTCTACCCGTAAAGACCCGGGTTAGAATCTTGATCTTCAGTAACCCATGCTTGTCTACCCGTAGAGATCCGGGTTAGAACTGATCTTCAGTAACCCATGCTTGTCTACCCGTAAAGATCCGGGTTAGAACTGATCTTCAGTAACTCATGCTTGTCTACCCTTAAAGATCCGGGTTAGAATCTTGATCTTCAGTAAACCATGCTTGTCGTATGAGGTGACTAACGGGATCGGGTGGTCTGGCTCGCTGACTTGGTTGACACATGTCATAGGTTCCCAATTACGCAGATCGATGTTCATTGTGTTAATCACTGGATTGTCTGGTCCAGACTCAATTATTTACAGACCGCCGCCATAGAGCTGGAATATTGCTGAGCGCGGCGTAAAACTAAACTCACTCACTCACTCAGACCGAGGTAATATTACCCCGTGGGAAGTAACTGTAAATGGTGTCGTGTCTACAGACAAATTAACTGTTCTTCACACATGGTAACGTGACTATTGTACTCTGTATGAGATTGATAATTCGTCTTGCTTTGATGATGCTCACTAACAGCGACTTCGAGATGAAATGGATAACGGACACGTGACGAGTGCCGGGGCGTTTGACATAGATAGACCAATAACATTGGCGGAGGTTGAGTGCGCGGTTGCCTGTGCTAAACGCGGTAAGGCTGCCGGTCTAGATTGTTTACCTGCTGAAGCTCTAAAAAGTAAACATGTGTTGTTCGTTTATTTAGACGGTTTACATTTTGCTTTGAAAACAATAAGTGTCCAGATATTTGGTGTACAAGCTATATAAATCATATTAAGAAGCATGATGGAGACCCACGTAATCCAATGGGTTATCACGGTATTTCACTGCTTTCAGTCCCATGTAAAATATATTCAGATATACTTAATACTAGACTTACAAAGTGGCTAGAATTACATGATGAGTTGGTTAAGCGGAGTACTCAAGAACACATTTATAGTCTATAGTCTGGAATTAACAACACAAAGGTAACTAGGAAATCCACTGTTGTGTGCTTCATCGATGCTATGAAAACTTTTGATGAGGTAGATAATGGTTGTGTAATTTCGGCAACTCTGTTTGCTAGTTACACTAATGACTTGGCTGAAGAAATCAACAATCTCAAGTGTGGTGTTAACATTGATGGAGTTATGTTGAGTACACTACTGTATGATGATATTGCTCTGATAGCAGGAGACGAGTTGTCCCGACGTCGGATGATAATTGGTGTAAACGCTGGTGCTTAATCATCAACAAGAAGAAAACAACCGACCCTGTTGTTTCAATAGACCACAAGTTGTATTCAAAATTGGCGATATCGCTATTGACTATAACAGTACGTATAAATATCTGGGCGTTTGGTTGCAGGAAAACATTGATATGAATTTTACAGCTAAATAAATTTCTAAATCTGCTAGTCGAGCACTTGGTGTTATCATGTGTAAATTCAGATCTTGTGGTGGTCTGGCTTATAACGTCTTTAATACATTATACATTAACGCTGTCCAGCCTATCTTATCCCATGGGTCAGCCATATGGGGTACAAAACAAATCAGTTGTATATAATGTAGTACAATATAATGCCTGTAGATTCTTCATGGGCGTAGGAAGTAAGACTCCAAATTCAGCAGTCCGGGGAGAGATGGGTTGGACAACTCCATTTTCTAAACAAAACATTGAAATTGTACGGTTTGGGCGTAAGCTCTGCTGTACTGAACATTCAGGAATACCGAGTGCTATATGCAGATGGTCTAACACCTTTTAAAAATCATGGATGCATGCATGCTGGGTAATCAGACAGGGAAGACGTGCACTCAACCTTCTCCGAGCATGACACCCGTGAAGGTCCGGGTTAGAATGAACCTTCAGTAACCCATGCTTGTCGTAAGAGGCGACTAACGGGATCGGGGGTCAGGCTCAGGCTCGTCATCGGTTCCCAATACCGCAGATGCGCAGATCGATGCTCATGATGTTGATCACTGTATTCTCTTCTCAAATTGCTCAGATGCTCTCTCTCTCTCTCTCTCTCTCCCAACATGCTGGATCGATTTAGTGTCCTATCGAGTAAGAGATGGAATTTCTCTCTCTCTCTCTCCAGCATGAGGATTGATTTAGTGTCCTATCGAGTAAGAGTTGGAACTTTCACTCAACCAAATAAATGCAAAATGACTGTAAATGGTATTGAACTCCCTGGAAGAAAAGTTTTAATGTTTATGCGCCTCCTCTTGCTACTATCGACATTGCTGGCCGCGTGTGTTGATGTTGAATCTAACCCGGGGTCGGGGCCGACAAGTCGACCTCCCGAGTTACTCGACAAACTACATTGATAGAAGGTGCAACCGCCATGGAAAGGTTTACAAACAAAGACCTCATGAGAGTATTAATGGAACTAAAAAGTGAGATATGTGGTTTAAATAAACGCACCACACGCATCAATGACAAAGTTAACAAGATGGCGACGCACTTGAAAACCGAGCTGGACAAGTTGAAAACCGAAAACAGACGTTCACAAGAACAGCCACAGGACATAGCTGTTGAGATTTGGAATTATTGCCCTGATATTGATATTGAAAGTTGTGTTCAGAGCTATAAGTGTATACTAACTATAGAGGCAGTTTCAGTTTATGTCAATTTAAAGATTTACAAAGTTGGGATTTGTGCATATACATCCCTTCAATTCATCAGTGAAAGTGAAAGGTTATACCAGGCCACCAAATAGGATTGATTTCATGGAAAGCTGCTTGTTTTCCATTTTATCAGACACATCCGTCAGTATTCCATCAATGATAATTTTGGGAGATCTGTATGCTAGATGTGGACATATACAAGATTACATAGATGATGACAGTTCATATACCGTCACTTGTAGATATGGATTACGTCGAAGATATATTTAATATACCAAGAAATAGCAAAGATTGTGGGACAAATGTATCTGGAATTAACCTTATTGAACTATGTCAAACCGTATGTTTACACATCATGAATGGGAGAAGCATCAATGACCCCCTGGATGTTATTCAGGGGAGGGAACTAGTCTCATCGATCTGCGTCTTTGCACTTCGGATCTGTTTTAATTCGATATTGATTTGAGTGTTTTAATACGCTGTGAATCCGATCATTTATCAATCCAATTTTCTATGAAAATTTCAAAACCAGACTTAAAAGATGGAAAGGATGAAAATTCGAAAATATCAAAAGTTTATATTTACAAAAGGATGGAGGAATCAACAGATATGTATTGGTGCAGTGCATGAGAGAATGGTAGATAATAACATTGTACAGTTCACAGGAGATGTTAACACGAATATCAACGCTGCTTCAGATCTGTTATGCTATGTATTAACGTCGTCAGCCGGTATGTGTGGAATGAAAAGAACCAATCGATCCAAACAATCCATTATCAAGACGTGGTATGATGAAGAATGCCAAATGATGAAGCAAAATAAATACAGAGCTTTAGATGAAGTGCGGATTACTGGTTCGGACAATGATTTGGCAGAATTTAGACACTTAAGGAATAATTATCGGAAGTTATGCAGAGATAAAAAAGCGATAGAAGATCTATTACGTACGTTTACTTCACAACTTGATGACTCCAACAACTTCTGGAAACAGTGCAAACAGATCACAAAAACAGAAACAGCAGAAAGTATTTCAGCATTGGAATGGGAAGAATATTTCAAACGCATTCTCAGAAACAGAAACTGAAAAGGAAAATCTGGAATTCTGTGAAGTGTTTGTGAGGTGAAATTGGGTTTTACGTCGTGCTTGAGAATATTTCGCTCATATGACGACGTGCATGCGTGTGTATGTGTATGTGCAGCTGTCGTACTAGCCCAGACCTAAGCTGGTTTTATAGTGCTAGCCCACTGAGATACCATGCTGCAGTGAAGCATGAATACCCCACTCAGACACATTATACTGAATCCGAGCCGACCAGTTCTTGTTGTTAATGCCGAGCGCCAGGCAGGGACCAACAAGTACCATATTTTAACGTCTTATGGTATGACGCGGTCGGGGATCGAACCCACGACCTTCTGTTCTCCGGGCGGACGCTCTAACCACTACACCACGGAGGTGGCCGAAGTGTTTGTGAAGAACTATGATGATTTATTGTGTGAGGTTTGCAGTGATGATGAGTTGAATAACATTTTGAATAATGATATAACTGACGAGGAGATATTACAAGCAGTATCATGTTTTAAGGACAGAAAATCAGCTGGACATGAGTACAGTAAAAGGTTTTTGAAAGTTAGTAAATAAACCAGCAATGTTATGGCGCTAGGTGAATGTGTCAGAGTTCAATTGCAATATCAGTATATGTCTAGATGTGTTAAATATTGGTGTAGATTGCTTCAGTGTTATCAAATGCTTACGTTATTGTTAAAGCTGGTAGAAATACAATACAACCAGAAATTATTGAGAATTTAAAGATTGTATTTTTTTATTTCTTTCACTCATTACTCACGTATTTAATTGTGAATATTAGCAGAACATAACTCCAGATTCAAAGACAGGCGAACAGTTAGTATTTTGTCAAGTCACCATGGGCAGCAATGTAGGCTTCAATTCGGCGGGGCATACTACTGATCAAAGAAGTTAGAAAGTCGTGGTCCATGCTGTCCCAATTTCGGACCACCTCTTCTTTCATTTCAGCAATATTTGTAAGATTTTTCTTATTGACACTTTCCTTCATAAGTCCCCAAACATTTTCTATTGGATTTAGGTCAGAGCTATAGCTTGGCCAATCTAATAATGTCATATCTTGGGTCCGAAACCAGGCCCGTGAATGCTTTGAACGATGTTTTGGGTCGTTGTCCTGCTGGAAAATCCAAAAATGTCCATAGAACACGTGAGCAGATGGAGGTAAATGTCCCTCGGGAATATCTGTGTACCGCTCACTGTTCATATTCCCTTCAAATACACAGAGTGACGTTGCCCCTAACACAGATATGCCACCCCACACGTTAAATTTCGGACTGTACTTTGGGCGCTGATACAAAGGTTTTTCAGTTTGTTTGGTCCAGACTTTCAGTGTATTAGGAAACAGCCACACAGAACATTCATCTGAGAAAATCACATTGTCCCAGTTAACATTTCTATGCTGTAAGCACCAGTTCAACCTTCGCTCCTTTTTTCCACGTTTCATGATCGGTGATGGAATTCCTCGACTTTTCTGCCAACCCATTGCATGCAGCTCAGTTCTAATTGGCTCATTCTCCACTAAACGTGCATATAGGTGGGTGTGGGTGCTGAGAAATAAAGTGTCTCATAGGTTATCATTTTTTAAGGTAAGCTGCAGACTAACGTCAGGGGAACATTTTTCTGAAGTGGCTGGACTGTGCGATGCTTGTGCTGGTTTTTATGGTGTTCAACATTCATATACCCCTTTCTGTGTATGGACAGATACGTTACTACATCACTTGTTAGCTGGGAGAACTATATACAAAACAACATGCACACATCAGATATTGATGTATTTTATTGAACTGTTGATACCTCTTGTAGTACAAAACACATGTCCAGTGGGTAAATGTTGCACTTTGAGAAATACCAGATAGTGTTTGGTGAAAAGGACAAACAACTGCTTCTATTTATTCAATGATCACAAACATATCATTTTCTGCATAAAGAACTGGAATTCAACAAGAAATGTGCATATGTCTCCACATGAGGCATTTGTGTGTGCACAATATAATGAAGGAACAAAAAAATGAAAACATATAAACTTAACCTCTGCAAGAAACGATTTTCACCGAGAGTCAAATTGTCACGTATCTGTCACTCCCATGTCACGTATCTGGTTCACTATAATACGAAACATATCTAAACCAACAGTCGTTCAACCTATAAACTAACATGTAGCAGATCAACGCAGGATAATACTAAACCAAACTAAAAAATCCCTTAAGGAAACAACTGCAGATGAAATCAGTAACGTATCTGTTCACATAGTGGCCATGGCATTTGTTACTGACTGAACAAGATCTGGTGCCATTGTGTAATATCTTCTGGATCGCCCAAGGGCCGTTACTTCAACTGGCATGATTATATCATGGAATGAACACCAGATAGCGTCACGATGGTCTGGCCATTGCAGTCGGATTTTTCCTTGAATAGTTTTCTTTGTCATGAAGGATACAAAGGCATCTGCATCCTCCATATCAACTTCAAGCACTTGTCCTGGAAACCAATCATCATCATACTTCACAGCTAGCATATCGCCCACATTTGGGCAGTGTGAGACTACCTGTATAGATGTAGACTCACAATCCTTTGCAGAGCCCCGGTATGTCTGATGATGTGGATTGCTGTAGTTCTGTAGTGGCTGCAGTGTCTGGTTCAGTTACTTTGGTTGTTACTGATGTCAGGTCATGGGCAATCCAGCCGTCACATGGTTGATTCCAGTTCAGACAGTTATCACAATAGCAAGATGTCTCTCGAACATAGATAACCCTGTCTCCAAAAGACTGTACAGCATGAATCTTCATAGTTCAGGGACTGTCTTAGATTTCAGTGAGGCAAGATTGGCTGCTGCAGCATCATATTCATCCTGAGAGTAGAAAATATACCGGATTGTTTTCTCATTCTCAGATGCCCATTGTAATAATCACGGCCATCCTGAATTGTAGCTTTGCCTTGTTTGATAGCCTGTGTTGCCATACGTTTCGATGTCCCCCCTATTCCATCGCACGGACCTTTACCGTGTCCACACTCAAAGTAATTCCACCTGGCTCGGATGTTGTCAAAATATTCTGTGTGGTTTGCAATGATGTTGAACATAAACCTGTTTCTGTACTGAGAAGATGGACTATCAGTCCAGTAATGGATATCCGTGAGCTTTGGATAGAAAGCTCTGACTTCAGGTATCAGCTTCTGCAAGATGGTGTACACAGCATTAGCATTATGGTGGTTGACATCTGACACATAGACCAAATTCTTATGAACTAGGTCTTCGGTGTCACTCCTGAAGTAAACAACAACTGGGTGTAATGAAGCTGCTGTAGCATTCCAGTATGCGGACTGAATTTCATCCATAGTCTGGCATAGAAAATTTTCCGCAAAGTCCATCTGTATCACAGCGTGTCCTTGAGGCAAATTCATTTTCAGATCATGGATCGCTTTGTATTGTGCAGCTACCCTTTCAGTATGTTCTAGGAAGAGCTGGTACTGATGGGCCATTAATGAGATGAATCCAGAACCACTTTCAGACAGCTTCACGATCCTCATCTTCTTCTTGCCCTCCACTAGCACAGATTTCCATTCCTCATATTCAACTTCACCTACATCCTTCAAGAGTGCCAGTTTTTCTTCCATGGCTTCTTTTGATGTTGACCTTCCTACAACTTCAGGATTTGGAGATATGTTGATTCCATACTTGATCAAACTTTTCAATTTCAGAGCCATGTTTTGATGTTTCGTACACAGACATTTATTCCTTGATAGAAGTGATGTGACATGAATATTACGAGGCCTGAGTTTGCAAAATGCTGAGAAGGACAACTTCACAGAAGGATCTTCAGACAGAAACTTTTCATGTAGATTCATCAGATAATCATTCAATTTGCGCACCTGTTTCTTCTCCCCGTCGACCTTCATAGCATCATTCTTCCCTGGCATACATCTGCTGATATCATCGCGCTCAAAGTATGAAATCACCGTTTTTTTCAGAAGACATCTCAGGCGCACTTGGCGACGACGCGCGCAGATTGATACATGCTTTGATACACCCACCCCATCCCGACGACGAGACACTCCAGTTTCTTCGTTGAGACGTTTTCTAAACCGATACTTTTTAAGAATCTTACCACTCAAGATTCTCCGTATGACAGATTTCCCCTTTTGCTCAGAGTTTACCTCAACTGATGATTTTATTTCTGACAGTAGACAGTTTCCAAATTCAATTTGTTTCACCACTGATTTCGGAAGCAACTGTGAATTTATTCCAGCATTTTTTAGGTCAGTGGAAGTTTTGGATTTGGGAGTAAGGTCTGATTGTGTGACAGAACTACCGAGTGTTGAGGTTACAGATGATGCGGGTGCACATGTAAACATATTAGTCATTCTTTCAAAGCGTTTTTTGTACCCTTTTTTCTTTTCTGTTGTTCCCTTTTCAAGTTTTCTTTCAACTGATTTATTTCACTGCGAGCCGTCCTTAATGCTTTAGATCTTCTTCTGCTTGGAGGTGACTTTACCGGGAAAGGCAGCTGGACAAGCAGCCTTTGCTGACTGGATGATCTTGTCTGAGAATTGCAATGTTCAGTAGAGGTCACGTCGGAAGAACTCGTTATTTCATCTGACTGAGTTGCTGCATTTACATTACTCGCACAGTTTTGATTCTCCTGTGTTTCATTTTTCTTGAGAAGACTCTTCTTCAATCTGTATTTCAAGCAATATTCAATATTTCTCCTGCGACGCTTGTTTAATTTCCCCTTTGATAGTTCTGCTGCTGGAACTCTGTATTTTGCTTGCCGTTGACGCTCTTTGGCCAAGAAATTAGCATCAGATTTCTTCTTACGTTCGCGATAGTCTTTTTGAATTTCGGCCCTTGATTTGGCCATGACTGTATGAACCTGAAATTAAAACCCCACTTAGACTTTAGGATCCGTTGATGGTCATCTAAAACAACATTTTCGTGCTATAACATCCCGTAAAGTTAGTAAAATCTGATAGAATGTTCAGTGGAAAATGTGCAACTGATACGTTACCAAATGCAACAGGTACGTTACCATGAAAGACCTCAGTAATTCATCATTGCATTTTTATGCAGTAACCAAATTATAATCGCAATTTAAAAATAAAGTATGCACTAAAAACTCAACATACAAAAATCCAATATGGCATGTCTTTTACAACGTTTAGACAGGTGATGATACGAGACTGCATGGATAAGAAATACATACCTTTCAGACAGGTGACGTTCCTTCTCATGCGTTCTTTCTTGAAACCGGAAATGCTTCTGTGACAAAAATCTCGTTAATTATCACGTCAAACGTGAGTTCTTAACGCGGAAAATTCAATTGTTCACGCAATGGTAACGTATTGGTAACGTATCTGTTGTTAACGTATCTGTTGGACATAACATGTATTGAGATGTGTTGGACAAACAGTTAAAGCCAGAAAAGGGCCATAACCCCCAGACTACTCACCATACCCCATGCAAGATGGTCATGTATGAGAGTCGGTGAATGCAAGACCGTTCATTCCAAAATAGGAGGCCACATACGTAACGTATCTGTTGATAATCTCGCGTACTTGGTCCAGTCGAGAGTACTCTCTCAAAAGTCCAAATATTGTGAAACCATGCGTCTTTCAACTGATTGTTGAACATTGTTTTGTATTAATTTGCAGTTGCGATGACATTATAATTAATCTTATACACCGTCGATTTTGATTTCATAATGCAATATGATTTTAGGTAACGTATCTGGCAATTATTTTGGCGACACCTACCTCTGAGCCTGCTTTGGAAAACACTGATATCCTACATTATTTGAAAGATACTAAATATGTTCTTATGTTATCGAGACAACATTACGATCTAATATTTAAATGATTTGTTCACTATCTCGAATATAACATATATTACTGTAACTGCTCTATTGGTTAGCGACATGCATATTTATGTAAAAATGGCACTTTTAAGAGCCTGAAAGTAAATAAAATCGATTTCTACAATGTCTGTTAAACATGTTCTGACACTGTCATATACTAAGGTACATTTTTGAGTATAAATTGTTCAGTAACAACAAAACATTTTAAATCTATTCCAAAGCGACACCATAATCTGCTAAATGCACGTTTAGTGGAGAATGAACCAATTGTCTCCTTACATACAGCTACAGTTCCTCTATCAATCATATCCAGCCTTAGGTTTTCTAAACTCCTTCGTTTGTTTTTAGAAACAAGAATACCAAGCCGCCTCCTGTCACCGACAGTCAATTTTCTGGGCCTACCTGCGCCTCCCCGGTGCTCAATGCCATATCCATTTGCAATATTTTTCAAAATACGATAAACAGTGGACAAAGGGATGCCTGTTCTACTTGAAATCACTTTAGCTGATCTGATTTCCTTGTTATAATACTCTAAAATCAACTTCCTCTTCTCTAAATCATCCATACTGAGGATCACTGAAAACGCAGTCTGCTAGCAAGTAAACAAAGAGGGATAACTCTTCACAAACTAATGAAAAATGATTAACGGAGTTACATTGAATAATATGCTTTGTCTCCAGGGTTTACCACAGAAATACCTATCGATGATTAATTTATCTATTACTATTTCGACACTGTGAGACAAGGCTGCCATCTAAGTCCGATATTGTTCTGGTTATATACTGTGGAATTGGAGCACATGATGGAAGACTCGGAACTGGTAGGGATATTTCTTGGACAAGACTTTTTAGAAATTATTTTATTATTCTTTGTCGATGATTTGTGTATTTTTGATGATACAGTAATAGGAATGCAACGGAAGATTGACGTTTTAAAGACGTTTTGTCTCAAGTAGAGACTAGAGGTAAACTTAGGAAAAACAGAGATGATAGCTTTCAGAAATTGAGGCATCGTCAAAGGAAGAGAAAAATGGAAATATGGCAAAGTCGATATAAAGATCTCTACTTAACGTAAACTCTGTCAAAAAACAATCTCAATTACTAATTTAAACTACCAAACGCAAAAAGAAACGCAACCCCTGTCCTCAGATATTAAAATTTCGTTTGAATAAAGTTATTGCTTCCAAACGAAATTTTATTCAAATGTATTGAAATTATACACGTATTTAATGAAGATTACCATCCAAACAACTGCATTTTCACGCATAAGTGTATTTTATTGCTTATTCCGTCACAACGCATGAAATGACCCTGGTGACTTCGCACAAAAACAAATGCACGTGCAAATCATGAAAATGGCAGTTAATGTAGGGGTGTATAAAAGCCCATGTGCTTTCGTATTTTATTGATTCATTTGTCGCCGAAAAGCAGTGTTAAAAATGCCACGATTGAGTGCTGCCGACCGAAATATCGCCATTGGTCGTGTTCAAGCCGGAGAAAGTTTTGGAACTGTTGCACGGCACCTAAATGTTCACAAAACAACGATATCCCGACTTTGGAGCCGCTACAACAACTTCAATTCGACCAACGATCGCCCGAGAAGTTGAAGGCCAAGAATCACGACCCCCCTTCAAGATCGGTACATCCGGGTCCATCACCTGCGTAATCGGCATGCCCTACCAACCGTGACTGCCACACAAATACCAGGTTTGAGGAGAATGTCAGCTCAAACGATTAGGAACCGTCTGAAAGAAGGGGTTTACGTGCCTGTAGACCAGTTGTTGGACCTGTACTACGCCCCCTACATCGACGCCGACGACTCAGGTGGTGCAACAACGTAAGGATATGGACTTTACAAAACTGGAGGCGCATCTGGTTTTCTGATGAATCACGTTTTCTTTTGCAACATCACGACGGAAGACAGCGTGTGTATAGGAGACGTCATGAACTTTTTGCGCCCATCTGCGTCCGACAGGTGGTCAGATTTGGTGAAGAGAGCGTCATGTTTTGGGGCGCCATCTCATACAACCAGAAATCAGACTTGGTGATCGTTCCAGGAAACCTGACAGCCAAACCTTACATCAACCACGTGTTACAGCCTCACCTTCTCCCGATTATTGACCAACAGACACAGATGTTTCAACAGGACAACGCCCGGCCTCATACTGCACGTGCAACAATGAACTTTCTGCAGAATTCCAAAGTCAATGTCTTGCCAAGGCCCTCTAAATCACCAGACCTCAACCCTATTGAACACCTGTGGGATACTCTGGATCGACGCGTACGTCAACGTCAGCCGCCGCCACAGACGCTGCAACAGCTCGCCGTTGCACTGCAGGAGGAGTGGAGAGCCATTCCCCAGGAGAGAATCCGGCGTCTTTTCCGTTCTTGTCCAAGGAGATGCCGTGCAGTGATTGCAGCTCGTGGTGCTCATACGAGATACTGAGAAAGACGCCCCCCTGGTGACAAATTGGTGTCTGTGAGATGACTTTTGAAATGACAATTTTAAACATGACCATCTTGGTTATTATTCTGCCTAATTTCAGACTTCTGTCTTAAATAATACAAATGCTGTGTCGTCTTGAAACTTCAGATTAAAATCTCTAAAATACAGGGGTTGCGTTTCTTTTTTGATAGAGTTTATATCTATTTACAAATCAGTTAGCAAGTCTATTTTTTTTAAAAAGGCAATAATTAAATGAGAACTTATATGACTAAAAAAGATCCTTCATAGTTTTTACTTTGAAATAAATATCCCTTGTGATGGAATATTCAACACAGTCAAGCAGGACATGCTTGACCGTGATTCGTTCATCACAAGGGATACAAAACGGAGGATCCTCACCTTTCAATAGGTACTCATGCGTATATCTAGTGTGGCCAATACGACATCGTCGTATGATGACCTCTTCAAATCTGGACTCACAACCCAAGTAAGTGTAACCAATGTAGGGTTTTATTGCATGTAATTTATTTATACCTACTTGGGTGTCCCACTTCTTTTGCATCAGATCACGGATGTAAGATCTAATGCAAGCTTTGTAATCAGAGTATGGGATAAGAAGTGGTGTCACAGATTTGTTGAGTGCTGCCTTAGCAGCAATATCAGCCATCGTGTTCCCAGAAATGCCAACGTGGCTGGGTAACCAACAAAAGACGATGTCGCATTGGCCAGTAGCAAGCTCATTATACAATTCAATAATTTCTAATAAAAGTGGATGTTTGCAAGAAAGATTTTTAATAGCCTGAAGACACGAAAGAGAATCTGAAAAGATGATATATTGTTTATATTTACGGTGTTTATTAATATATTTAAGAGCTGTTAGTATCGCGTTTGCTTCTGCTGTGAAATTTGAACTGTCATTGGGTAGTCTGGAAGATATTGTTTTTGACCCAATGACAGTGGCACAAGCAACCGCGCCACCATCCTTGGATCAATCTGTATATAAGGATTTATAGGTATTATATTTATTTCTTAATTGACTAAATTCTTGTTTATACTGTAAACCATTAGTTTCTGATTTTTTAAATGTGGTTAATGTTAAGTCAACTTCTGGCCTCACCAATTGCCAAGGGGAAGAAGAAAGAAGACGAGAAGGAGATATATTCTCCAGCTCAATGCCAGCAGCAGAAAGGAATGGTTTAATTCTGTGCCCAAGAGGCGGAACAAGAGAAGGCTTTTTGTTATACAAATCCTCATAAAGAGGAGTGAAGATGCAGTGAAACGCAGGATTAGACTCGTTAGAATATAGCTTCGTAATATACTGTAATGCTAATTTTATACGGCGTTGGGTAAGAGAAGGCTCATCTGCCTCGATGTAGAGACTGTCAACAGGAGATGTTCTGAAGGAGCCAAGACAAAGTCTCAGACCTTGATGGTGGACTGAATCTAAGAGTTTTAGGTTGCTTTTGCAGGCTCCACCATATACGATGGAGCCATAATCTAGCTTCGAGCGGACCAGTGATCTGTAAAGGTGTAGGAGAGTAGCTTGATCCCCTCCCCACCTTGAATTAGACACGACTTTCAATAAATCGAGTGCCTTCAGGCATTTAGTTTTGAGAGATTTGATATGGGGAAGAAAAGTTAAATGGGAGTCGAAAATCAGACCTAAGAACTTGGCCTCTTTTACAACCTTGATGGGAGTGCCATTTAAAAACGGTTCCGGGTCTTTATGTGGTTTATATTTACGGCAGAAATGTATGCAATCAGTTTTTGATTTAGAAAATTTAAAGCCGTTTTCAAGACACCATTTATGTATTTTGTTTAAACACAACTGTAGTTGTCGTTCAATGGTATGCATATTCTTACCGCGACAAGAAATATTGAAATCATCCACAAAAAGTGATCCATCGATTGCATCATTTAAAACCTTGGATAAACTGTTGATCTTGATGCTAAACAATGTTACAGACAAAATACTGCCTTGTGGGACACCCTGATCCTGATTATAATGGTCAGACAGGGTAGAACCCATTCGGACTTGAAATTGCCTGTCTTTTAAAAACTGTGATATAAAAAGAGGTAAACGACCCCTTAAACCAAAATCATGTAAATCCTTTAAAATGCCATGCTTCCAGGTGGTATCGTACGCTTGCACGAAATCAAAGAATATCGATACTGCATGTTGTTTATTGACTATAGCATTTTTGATAAAGGATTCTAATCGTACCAAATGATCAATGGTACTACGATTTTTCCTGAAACCACATTGAATATTTGTTATGAGATTATTGGTTTCAAGATACCATGTTAATCGATTATTTACTATTCGTTCCATGGTTTTACAGACACAAATCGTTAAAGAGATGGGTCTGTAATTTGACGGATCAGTATGATCCTGGCCAGGCTTTGGTATAGGGACTACTATGGCTTTACGTCACGAGGTTGGGAAATTCCCTGAAGTCCATATTGTATCAAAAATATTTAGAAGTGTTTCCAAACATGAATCAGGTAAGTGTTTCAAGAGCTGATAGTGTATATTATCAGCCCCTTTAGCTGTATCATGAGCTTGCTCAAGGGCAGTACGTAACTCATGCATTGAAAATAATTCATTATAGTCTTCTCCATTGTCTGATGTGAAATTTATTCTTTTCTTCTCCTGTTGTTTCTGATGTTTCTGAAACTCAGGGACGTAATTGGATGAAGACGAATGTTTGGCGAGAGTCTCACCAAGCTTATTGGCAATGTCAGCCTTATCAGTTAACAAATTATTACCGTCCTTCAAGTGATGAACGGTAGATTTGGAACCTTTGCCCTTTATTCTTTGTATCATGTTCCACACCTTTGACATCGGTGTTCGAGAATTTATTTTTGAAACATAAACTCTGTCAAAAAAGAAACGCAACCCCTGTATTTTAGAGATTTTGATCTGAAGTTTTAGGACGACACGGCATTTTTATTATTTAAGACAGAAGTCTGAAATTTGGCAGAATAATAACCCAGATGGGCATGTTTAAAATTGTCATTTCAAAAGTCATCTCACAGACACCAGTTTGTCACCAGGGGGGCGTCTTTCTCAGTATCTCGTATGAGCACCACGCGCTGCAATCACTGCACGGCATCTCCTTGGACAAGAACGGATAAGACGCCGGATTCTTTCCTGGGGAATGGCTCTCCACTCCTCCTGCAGTGCAACGGCGAGCTGTTGCAGCGTCTGTGGCGGCGGTTGACGTTGACGTACGCGTCGATCCAGAGTATCCCACAGGTGTTCAATAGGGTTGAGATCTGGTGATTTAGAGGGTCATGGCAAGACATTGACGTTGGAATTCTGCAGAAAGTTCATTGTTGCACGTGCAGTATGAGGCCGGGCGTTGTCCCGTTGAAAAATCTGTGTCTGTTGGTCAATAATCGGGAGAAGGTGAAGCTCTAACACGTGGTTGCTGTAACGTTGGGCTGTCAGGTTCCCTGGAACGATCACCAAGTCTGATTTCTGGTTGTATGAGATGGTTCCCCAAACCATGACGCTTTCTCCGCCAAATCTGTCCACCTGTCGGACGCAGATGGGCGCAAAACGTTTATGACGTCTCCTATACAGACGCTGTCTTCCGTCGTGACGTTGCAAAAGAAAACGTGATTCATCAGAAAACCAGATTCGCCTCCAGTTTTGTAAAGTCCGTATCCTTACGTTGTTGCACCACCTGAGTCGTCGGCGTCGATGTAGGGGGCGTAGTACAGGTCCAACAACTGGTCTACAGGCACGTAAACCCGCTTCTTTCAGACGGTTCCTAATCGTTTGAGCTGACACTCTCCCCAAACCTGGTATTTGTGTGGCAGTCACGGTTGGTAGGGCATGCCGATTACGCAGGTGATGGACCCGGATGTACCGATCTTGGAGGGGGGTCGTGATTCTTGGCCTTCCACTTCTCGGGCGATCGTTGGTCAAATTGAAGTTGTTGTAGCGGCTCCAAAGTCGGGATATCGTTGTTTTGTGAACATTTAGGTGCCGTGCAACAGTTCCAAAACTTCTCCGGCTTGAACACGACCAATGGCGATATTTCGGTCGGCAGCACTCAATCGTGGCATTTTAACACAGCTTTTCGGCGACAAATGAATGAATATAATACGGAAGCACATGGGCTTTTATACACCCCTACATTAACTGCCATTTTCATGATTTGCATGTGTTTTTTTTGTGCGAAGTCACCATGAGGGTCATTTCATGCGTTGTGACGGAATAAGCAATAAAATACACTTATGCGTACAAATGCAGTTGTTTGGATGGTAATCTTCATTAATTACGTGTATCATTTCAATACATTCGAATAAAATTTAGTTTGGAAGCAATAACTTCATTCAAACGAATTTTTCATATCTGAGGACAGGGGTTGCGTTTCTTTTTTGACAGAGTTTAGTTTCGCCAAGACTGACGCTTACTCTGTTTAAAACTGCGTCCCGTCTTGGCATTTAACATTTTAAATTTATCTAAATTATGGACAGTAGGATGTTGGCGAAAATATTTTTCTGCTTTCTTCCTACACTTTCTTGCCTGTTTACATTCGTTATTGAACCATGGTTTACGAATATGTTGAACCGCAGAGGACTGAGGAATTGTTCTGTCAGAAAACGACTGAATAGGATCTTCACTGTTCCTAAAACGATCATGAGCTAATTGTTCAGTACACAGAGTCTCATATAATGACCAGTCAGCCCTGGCAAAGTTCCTTCTCGATAAAGGTGGATCATCCCCAGGGCTGACTGTTTTGAGAATGGTGGGGAGGTGATCACTCCCACATAGGTCATCATGGACCACCCATTCAAATTCATTATACAGGCTGGAGTCAGCAATTGACAGATCCAGGGAAGAATATGTTCCCCTAGCTGGATGTAGATAGGTGGGAGAATCATCGTTATATAGACACAGGTGATTATCGGAAATAAATTCCTCAAGGATTTTACCTTTAGTATTAATATGGTCACTTCCCCAAAGCGGATTGTGACCGTTCAGATCGCCCATGATGAGACATGGCACGGAAGTTGATCAAACAGATTTTGAAGATCTGATTGTTGAATATTTGAAGAAGGAGGTATATACAAGCTGCACAATGTCAGAGCAATGTGCAGAGTGAGACGCACAGCAACAGTTTGAAGATCCGTATTTAAAGTGACAGGACTGTGAATGACACTCTGGTGCACCAAAATAGAGGCGCCACCAGTAGCTTTATTGCCTGGAGGGGAGAAGGAATGATAATCACTAAACCGTCTTAAATTAAAAGTATCAGTATTTTTAAGGTATGTCTCTTGAAGACATAATTCTGACGGTTGAAGATCTTGAATTAGTAATTGTATTTCATTGAAGTTATTCTTCAGTCCTCTGCAATTCCACTGAATTACAGTAGACAATTGAGTCATGATGGTGGCTCAATCGGAGATCTCTCTCGTGTATGGGAAGATGAGCTATTCCTCCGCTTGTCCCGTGAGGACATTGTGACCTCCATGTCGAGAGGTCCAAAGGGGTTCTCCAGGGGGAGCTCTGAAGGTAAAGGGACAGAAGGTGTCTCTTTTCTGTTTAATTTTTCTCCTTTTCCTCTTGCTGAACTGGCTGAGTGGGGCTGTTTGGTTACCGATTTTGACTGTAGCTCAGGTTGACTAACAGTCTGAGAAGAAGAAGTAGTCTGTGTAGCTGGTGACATAGGTTCAGTAACTGGGGGCTTTTGTGGACTGGCTGAAACAGGTCTTTCTGACTTGATCCATGTCAAGTCAGTCTGGCAAGCAATAGATGATGTTGCTACAGCACGCGTGACTCCAGCGGAATAAGTTATACTCAAAAGAGTTGAGTTCTGAGTTGCATACAGTTTTTTTGCATCTAAGTATGAAATACTTTTTTCACACTTTAGTTTCATAATTGTCGCTTCCCTTTGCCACACAGGGCAGGATCTGGATGATGGAGGATGAGGACCTTCACAATTTGCGCATTTATACTCTTTTTGACAGTCTGGATCAGCATGATGGTCTCCACAGCGGTGACACACCACAGAGTTGCGACATGATTTCGACCCATGGCCAAAACGTTGAAATGTATAACACCGGAGTGGATTGGGGACATACACCTCCACTCCGATGTTTAAGTATCCAGCTTTAATTGATTGGGGAATGGTTGCAAGAGCAAATGTCAGGAGATAGGTGTTGGTGTTAATGACGACACCCTTTCTCTTGATGGTGAAACGTTTCACCGCTGTCACAGCCTGCTCCTTAAGCTCTGTTGCAATGTCCTCCTCGGACATATCCGAAAGACAACGAGCCCTGTCCCGAACAATGCCGCGACAAGAATTTAAAGTTCTGCGCACAGACACAGCAACCTCAATATTTGCAAACATTTTGATTGACAAAAGATTTAGAGATTGCTGTTTCCGTGCACACTCGACCAGAAGCGAGCCGCTCGAAGACGGGTGACGTTCGCCACTTCCCCACAAATTCCAGATATTGCTTTGGAGATCGCAAAAGGATTAAGTTTGATAGGTAAATTATCTTTGCCCTCTATAACCAGAAATCTAGACAATGACTCAGCACTTGAAGAGGTTTTTCTTGTAGTTTGGTCAAGTTCATCCAAACGCCTTTTCTTTTCATTTCTCAGTGAACCAGATTGTTGTGACGCCATAGTGAAAGGAAAAAGATTCGGCACCCCTGCTCCCCATCCACCACGGAATGTCAACAAGGACAGTGTCACATAGCACCGGATCTCCAAGATGCTGACACCAAGGATACAGGGGTGTTATACTCAAGTGAATACGACATGAATAGCTGCATTTATCTACCAATTTAATGCCAGACTGGTTCGGCCCTTGACAAGAAATTCGAGACATGCATTATTCAGAGGTCAACATCACCAGATTGGCCCATGAGCCACTGCCTTCTGGCATAGGACTCTAGGCAATTTCAGATATAAATAATTTGTACATTGAAAATCAAAATGTCCAAGGCCCAATAATAAAAACGTGCAAATAAAATAACTATGCACTGGGCTTGGCGTGACCAGCCGATTGATAGAACCGGGCCAGTTCTACCTCCCGTCTAGGTGAAGTAAGGGCCAAAGTGGTCTGTTGGGCAACAGGAACACGGTTCCAGGATCCTATTGCCCTCAACCACCAGAATCCCGTCCTCCACCGACACAGGGGCGCAACCCACGGCAAACGCGTTGGTGGACCTAATATTCCCCCGGGTCCACAACGGGGGTTGAAGGGCGCTTAGCGTCGACTACCACACAAGATGTATTAAATACTGCTGCAAGATACTACGTCTACCATCAAACAGGCACCCGAAGCAGGTTTATACCATGACGTTTAAACTGGACTTAGCAAGAGAACATGGACCAGTCATATAAGAGAAATTTCAGTACGGTTTTGAATTCGTTTGGATGTCACAAGATGTCGGCGATATTCTGAACTTTATAACTACATATAAACAAAGGATTGAAGATTGTTATCAACAAAAATTGACTGAGGCATTATCAACATACAAAAAAATGACATATTACAAAGACTTTAAATTCGTTCTAAATACAGAGGGTCATCTATCAACTGTCAAGAATAAGGCCTTAAGAAGATTATTGTTTTTGTTACGTTCATCCGAGATACAGCTAAGAATCAACACGGGAAGATGGGAAAGGTTGCTTTATGAAGAAAGGATCGGTAAAGTGTGTAAATTACAGGCAGCTTAAGATGAATACCATTTCCTCCTTGTGACCGATCTATAATCATCAGACTTATGAACTCGGACGACAAACAGAGAATCTTCTCCCAGCGGAAGCTATTGGCGCCACATCACGATATATCACGACTTGACACGACGACAACGTGACGAACTTCGACAACTTAAGCTCGAGGGGCAGAAGGGGTACTACAAGCATGGTAAACTGGTGGTCGTGGACCAACAGGATACAGACCGATGTCCCAATCACAGATCTAACCCAATCACAGATCTTCAGTGGCTAACAGCAAAGGAACTAAATAGGGGTGGGGTCATACTACTACCCCAAAAATGTGACTACCTCATTGAAGGATTATTCTCAAAACTGATTGATGTTGATTTCATCTCTTGTTTATTCGAACACAATGCTATCGCCCTTTTGGACACGTGGGCGGATAAGGAAATTTGCCAACTTAGTTTGAGGGAGTATAAGTGTTTTGTACAGAATGCCACCAGGTTTCACGACAAGGGTCGTTATTGTGGTGGTATACGTGTATTTATCAAAAGAAATATCGTCAAACATTTTACTTGTATTTATAAGTGTCATATTTGTATGTTTTTCAGTGTTGATAAACATTTTGTTGGTACAGAAAGTGACATTTTATTAGGATTTGTGTACATCCCAGCAAGGTATGCATCAGTTTACGATGACAATGTTAATAAATACTTCATAATTGTTTTGGAAGAAACTCTTTTGGATATTTTACAACAGTTTAAATCAGATCCGTTAATTATATTATGTGGTGACTTCAACTCAAGGATCGCCGTGATGTTGCTGGAATATTGCTAAAAGCGGCGTAAAACCAAACTCAGTCAGTCAGTCAGTCAGTGAACTTAAGGACTGGTCGACTAAAGGATAATATCGAAACAAACAGACCTGTGGATGAAGATGATATTTTCTAGGATTATCAACACCGAGAGCTAATGAGGACAATAATGTCAATCTGTTTGGTAATTCCCTTCGGATTTTTGCAAATCTACCCCAACTGGTAAATTTTTACTTTTCTTAGAGATAATGGTTAAAAAAGTTCAATAGATTATTGTATTGCATCCTCTGATTTGTTTTCCTATATAAGAGACTTTGAACTTGGAAACAGATCTGAATCTAAACATTTGCGACTGACTTTTACAACAGTAACCCAATTAATTGTCACTGAAAGCTGTACAGGGACTGATAAATATGTTTGGGATGAGTTAAAGGTGGATGTGTATGTGAACAATCTTTCCTGTGAGGAAACTAAATTAGCTATAAGCAATGCAACTGATACGCTCCATGCTGATGTTGATGTGTCTTTTTCTATGTTTAATAATATCTTGTACGATGCATCTAAATGCTTTGTCAAAACATCCCATTATTCATCTGAAGGTGTTAAAATGTATGGTATGATAAAGAAAGTGATGATTTAATATTGGATAGTAGAAGGTTGCTTAGACGTCATAGAAAATGTAAAGCACGTCATGCTTATATTCAGTATAAACAGGTTTTGTATAAAGTAGTAGAGGGAATGATTGTCCGGGACCAGGTTCAACAAAAGCCTCTGCAAAGCCTTATTCCCCAAATAAGGCTTTGGTCGGACCCTTAGCTCTTGCTACCATTACCCCTACTATGAAAAAGTTTGGGACGCTAGCGGGATGCGAACGCACCTCTTAGCCGCACCGCTTAACCGACTGAGCCACCGGGGACATTGCTGAAGTGTGTTGGTTTAACGGGTCTATCCTGGGATTGTATCATCCAATACTGGGCTGCGTCTAACGTGCCGCTATGACACTATGCCATGTTTACCTCGACGAAACAGTTTAATGTGAATCGCCTATGATCTCTTTGGTGTTTGTAATAAAGGCTTGCTGGGCTTTTTTCACCCCTTGTTCTATGTACTTTTTTTTCTCATCCTCGCTTATAGCAGACTTACGAGACTTGGATCGAATCTCTTGTTTCATTCTATGATATTTTGCGAGTTCAGAGAGGACTAAACGAAACTCCTCCTCTGAGATCTTACTGTCAGTGAGTGCGGTGGAAATAAGATCGCTTATGGTGTTAAGCTTTGCTTCAGCTAGAACCCCGATCTCATTATGCTTCAATGCTTTACGATGCAGTCTGCGGGATACAAGCTTAAGCACCACCCCCAACACCCCTGTCACCCCAGCTGTTATTTCGAGCCCCATCACTATAGGTGCGGCCACGATGGTAGCTAACAACCCAACACCTACCACCCCTAGGCCCATGCTGGCTACCATAAGGGTAGTATCAGTCCCGTCCACGGCATTGAAAGCTCTATGGTACTTCTTATATAGTGCTTTCCGCTTGTCGCGGTCTTGTTCTAGTTGGCGTTTTACATCGCATAACTGCCTCAAGCGGAACCCGTCTACGGTTTCCAGGGTCTTCGCTACTTCCTCTACGACTGGGTACAGCCCCATCCTGTGTGCCTATAATATATCTTATGAGATATTTTTTAATTGGGCTTCAGTTAACAGTCGATCAACGTACTTGAGGCTTATAAGGTATAAATCCTCATGTAGGAAAATAGGTGAGAATTTAATAGGTAACTCTGCATCCACAACAGCCCCCTCGTCGGGGTTTATTGATTGGGTTATAGAACCCATTGAGGGGTCCAGTTGTATGATGATACGGTAACGTTTTCTATGGGTTCGGGGATACCAGAGTACTCTGACTCCAGGTAAAAGTTGTTGTAATTCCTTATTACTATTAACTCTGTCGATATAGACGTCTATGATAAGTGTGGAGCCTGGTACCATAGATGGAATCCCTATGTGCCCGTAGCAGTCATACCTTAACTCGCCCCCTTGGAATGACTGTAACATATTGGGTAAAACCGACCTTAGTATCATCCTTGTATTAGGGCCCGGAACGAAACACGCGGGTAAGATACCGCTGTTTTTAATTTCAGAGATATAACTTTGTTCCTTTAATGTGATATAAGGTGAGGCGAGGGTTAAGTTGACTATCCATTCAGGCTCTTTATAATCTGATAACGACACCCGCCTATACACGTTGTCTTTCAAGTGTAGGATGTATAAGGTGTCTTCCTCACCAGGTTGATCGAATCCCTCCGTGTCCCCTAGATCGTTAAGCGTGGTGTTGGGTCGAAGCCAAGACATTGCTATAATACTATTACGATATAATTTCCAACTGGTTTTCTGATAATAGTTCAGGGGTGCACTTCACCCCCATGAAGTGTATGTTGTCGGGTAGGAATATCTTGGTTAGTGATATCGTGTCTTCCACGATCACGGTGACACCCTGCAGACTGGTTTTGGAGTCGACACCCACCCGCACGTAAACGTTGCAAACGTGATACTGTTGTTGTCTCCCCCCACCGGAGTTTGACCCCCTTTACGATTTCGACATCATCCCGCAATGGTTCCCCTAGGTAGACTTGGATGACCAGTGTTGAGTTCGCCGGTAGACTCTCCAGGATCTTGACCACGCCTTCGAATTCAGACACCAACTGCAATGTCACGTTTTGCATTCCCGGTTTACCCGATAGCATGTGGGCTGCCATACTGGCGAGTGGGCTGATGACTACGCTACGTCTCTGAGTCGGGACGTAAGCCACTAGCAGGGTTCCGTTGTTCACGACTTTGTTTAGGTGGTTGTCTTTGTTATCTGTGAACACGTAGGGGGAGCCGAGCTTAATATTGAGAAACCAGTCGGCTTTATCGGGTAACAACACCCACTTGTCATCATCGGTGAAGACGAGTGTATATGGCTTATTTTTGGTGATAGCCGTCACGTTGCTCTCAACATCGGTTAAGTCGAACAGTTTGCCTCCGAACGATGGGTATATTATCCAGTTATCATCACCGGTGTTGACAAGGGTGTACTTAGTGTTGACTGCCGCTCTTGTGGTATCTACTATATCACTTAGGTTGCTAGTACCACCGGAGGGGACTTCAACGCGTTTGTAAATGCTGTTTTTCAGTTGCAAGGCGTACAATTTACCATCTACTCCGGGGTCGTCGAATCCGCGTGTGTCCCCGAGGTCAGAGATCCCCACATTGATGCATTTTTTCAACTTCATTCCAGGACCTTGTGCGCTGGTCATTTTATGTGCAGCGTTATGCTAAGGTATCCTATATTCACGAGATTATGATTTATATCTAACACCGATATTATCAGCTCAGGGATGTTGCCCTGGGTTAACCTCTTATACTGCCGAGGTGAAAACGACTCAGTTCTACCGTCGTTGTATTTCTCCGTTTTCACCGGTACGGCTCTCAGTATAGTGGAAGGGTGACCCCCCTTGAATGTTGTCAGTTGTGCTAACCTGGCTGAGATGAATGCACAGCTCTCGATACGGTACTAGGTCGGGTAACTTAGTGCCTGTGGCGGTAGTCGTTGGTTTTATCTCGTCAGGCTGCATACCGAGTGTCCTCGCCAATGGTCGGCCAAGTCTCAAGGAGTTTCTTCCGTTGTTGATTAACACCACTGTGCCGTTTGAGTCGTTCATCTTGAGTTCGGCTCCTAGGGGTTTGAAGACCTCGTCGCTTAGAGAACACACGCTGTAGTAGCCGGCAGTTATCTGGTTGCGAGCACCACCTACGAACAGTTTATTGTTGCTAGCGTTGATGTTAGTCCATCGCGGTAGGTAGGTTATATCGCACAGTGCTACTTCGAGTTGACCCGACGTATTATCGATCGCGTGCGTCAGCTGAACGGCCTCACCGCTCGTTATTCCTGGAAGTGTTATGTACATGTTAGAGTATATAAACTCATTATATAATAGTTTTAAAATGTACTCCCCTGGAGTGTTTTACCCTAAACTGGACGTAGATTTCCCCCCACATGAAGATCGTGGTCGCTGCCGGGTTGTATTTCGACGCCCAGTTCATAGATGTGTTTGATAAGTATAAGTTTTCGGTGACTAACGCTAAGGTAGTTCACGCTTGGTTCAACAAACCGATGCAGTTCTGGCAGAATCAACTCAACTTCGCCGTGTGGTGCGCTACAACGGGGTGTGGTGTGACATTGACCGACACTCGGCGTGGATCGCTGAGTCAGTCTGTGTTCACGTTTCACGTGTACTACCAGGTCAGGCGTATCCTCAAAGAGATCAGCGCCCCGCTCCCACAGGAAAAGGCGTGGAACCCAGTAAAAAACCAATACGATAGACGGGCCTACGAACGTATTTGCAACGAATTCGAACTAAACACGAAGACGGATTGGCGTTTGCCGGGACCGAACCACGGGTTGGGTATCCCCATCGTTCACAATATGCCCCTCGTGGAAGCCAGCGAGAAGTTGAAAGAATGGGATTACGAGTCGTATCATCACCTCACAACCAACGAGTGGGATGACCGTTACATGGCTTTCGACAACAGTAAGGATTACAGAGTCTGGAGGTTTGAGCAGGGGGCAGCGGATGACTGGAAAAAAAGTTCATGCTGGACACATCGAAAGGGTTTACTCGTGCCGGGGTAATCAGGTTAAACGACTCGATTCGAACGTACGTGTGGGCGCTGTTGGGTGCGCAGACGCAAACGCGTTCCAATATCCTAGGCAAGGGGACTGCTTACGACGCTCAGAAACAGTTTATTGTCAACGTTGAGGATGCTATCAATGCTCCAGTTGATCTCCCGAGTGCCATAAAACGCTACCAAGACGTGTTGGAATATGCTAGGTCGAAAGTCGACTACGTGTTCGACGTGGGGTTGTACATGGCTCCTAGCGATATGCAACTGAGAGTAAAAAAAGTGGTGGGCTACAACAACGAAATAGTCATAGCCACGGTGGGTCAAAAGTTGGGCGTCAACCTCGATGTCAACGTCCCCCACGTCCCACCACCCACGACCGGTGAAACGGGTATAGTGGCACCACCCCCGGAGCCTAGGGTTCAACATACACCCCCTGTGGGGGTGACCCCACAATCCAATCAGCAGCACATCGATCGTAAAACAGCCCTGGTGGTTGGTGGGGTAGCTTTGGGACTTATTTGGTTAAAAATTCCTTAGCCGCTACGTACACCAGACCCACCACACCGACGATGGCTGCCCACAGGTTTTGACTGAGCCATGTGGCAGTTTTAGCCAGAGCGCTCAGCAGCCACGAGACTATGCTACCCAGGATGCCTGGCAGGGCTTCGGCGGCCTTACCAGCCAGTTTAGCCAGGGCCTCCCCGAGTTTTTTTTATCCAGGCTTTGACACCCCCACCACTTGGTGGTGTGCCGCCACTTGGGGGTGTGGGGGTATCCCCACTCAATGACACTACCAGGGTTGATATGATGAACCCCAATGCGGTCAGAATGCTGGCGATGGTGATCCCTTGCTCCCGGAACAGGATCCGAATCCTGTCAGCTAGCGTGGTGTCCTGGTAGAGGACTCGATCAATGGTTTCCCGCACACGGCTGACCTGGGATCGAAGCTGGTCTCGGAAGGAGGATGCGGTTTCCAGCCGGGTCTTTCTTTCATCTTCCAAATTACATATTCGTTCCTCGATGGTGGCTTTCAGAGACTCGTCCTCAGTTTCACTGAGTTTGGCCTTTTCATGGGCGATGTGGTCGTCTATCGCGTCCAGTTTGGCCGTGTTGTTCACGAGATGTCCGCGAATGGTTTGCATGGCCTTGTCCAGCCCCCGTAGTTCCCGAGCGGTAAATTCGAACCCGGGTAAGGGTTTGTTATGGTATGTGGCCAACAGCTTTTCAATGTTATCAGTCATATCTTGATCCGATGTGGCGCCCCTGATGTCTTGCAGATCTTGAATGGGAAGGGCTTTAGGCCGTGCGCCACCGTAATCTATGAAACCTAGTTCATCGCGGATAAAGTCACTCCCATGGCGACTGCCGAGTGTTGATAAGGCAAGCGGTTCTCTAGTGCGCTTATTCATGAGATCGATCTCCGGGCGACCCCTCAGTCGCAGCGTGCCATTGTCATCAACAAAAAACTTGGAATAGTCTCGCCCCAACGGCTCTACGTAATTTCTATCCTCTTTTAAACCATCGTAAAACCCGTTGACGGCCTGCTGTAGGAGTTCGTTACTTTGTGAGAATGAGGTTTCATCATCCACGGCACTATTATCCCACATATCCTCCATAGGTATTTCCTCATAACCGCCTTCAGCCATTATTTAGTATTAAAACTTATATATTTCATTTATATAACAATGTACGGTAGAAAACTAGATCCTTTCAGAAGATCAAGAGAGCCTCTAGGTGCCAGAGCCGTGCGCCAGTCGGTGACCATCACCAACAATCCCAGCAAGATAGACCAGAACCAAACGCTGCTGGTTAGATTCCCAAACCTTGGCGAGAATGACCTCATTGTACCAGGCACGGTTCGACTGGCGTTCAACCTCACGTTGACCTCCACCAACGACAAACGTGAGCTAGTGCGGAACGTAGGTCGAGCCATTATCAAGAAAACCACCATCAAGATCAGCGGTAATGAGGTGCTGAGCATCGACGACAGCGACGTGTTTCACTGCTACGGGGATCTCTGGAAAAGCGAGGGAGAACGTGTCAATGACGTGTACCAGGGTATCAGCAAATCGACCCGGTTGCGCATAGGGTATGGGTTCACACAAGACCAGCTAGACAAGCTATCGGACGGTGAAAAGGCCATCGCTCAAGCGTACGGGAACAGGTTCTGCGTGCCGCTCGACTTCGAGTTGCTCACGGGACACGCGCCGTTTTACCAGGCCGCGCTGGGTGATAGGCTTGAATACGAGCTCACGTTTAACGACTACAGCAAAGTAGTGCGTACGCCGAACGGTGATGAGGCCAGTTACGCCATAGACAACATCTCTCTGGAGTTTGACATGGTCACTAGCCCAGAGCTGGCCAGGCAGGTTCGAAGCCAGTACTCGGGAAGATGGCCATCCTGTACGACCGCATACTGAGGCATAGATCAGTCGTGCGAGATAAGAGCGACACTGTGTGGAATATCAACCTGAACGTGCCGGCACGATCGATGAAAGGCATCCTGGTCGTCCCAGTGGAGGATTACGAGCCGTTCCGGAGGGACAGCGAGAAGTTTTTCAACCCCGAGATTGAAAAGGTGGAAGTGACCATCGAGGGCGTGCCCAACCAGCTGTTCAGTCATGGTATGAGGGCATACCAGCAGTGGGATGAGATAAAAAAGCTACCGGTCATCAAACAACACCCATACATAACCAAGGACCTGGACCTATCCTCCGTGCAAATCGGTGAATACCTGGCCACCAAGTACGCGCTGTGGTTGGACATGCGATCCACGGATGACGATAAACTGCATGGTAGCGGACGCCGCATAGACAATGGCAGCGAAGGGATTACTATCCAGATTACCAAGAAGGCTCAACCCGCTGGCAAGTTGAAATTATATCTGTACGTGATTATGGACGCGCAACTTAATATAGACAATGGGAGATTCGTGCAAGCCATCTACTGATTTGCCCAGCGACCCACACTGCGCCATAGTGTGTGGGCAGACTGGCTGTGGGAAGACCGTTTTCGTGTTGGATATGTTGGAGGGGTACTACAAGGATGTGTTTGATAACATCGTTATCATGTGCCCTACTCTGAGCATGAATAAAACGTACACGGAAAGACCTTGGGTGATGACGGACCCGGACGTACACAGAGTCGACCCGGGACCACGCCTGCAGGACTGGTTGAAAGCTTACCATATGAAATTTAAAGGGGAGTCGACGTTGTTCATACTGGATGACTGCAGCGCTAATCGTGAGATAACAAAAAAGAGAGACATGCTATCGTACCTGGCCTTCTCTGGCCGACACGCAAATCACAGCGTCTGGGTACTGACGCAGAAGTTCAACTCGGTGTTGAAAGACCTCAGGGAGCAGACGCGATGGGTGGCCTTATTTCACTGCAAGGACAGGGATTCGTTCGAAGAGTGTTTGAGAGAGAACGATGTGATGAGCAAACATGATAGGGAACGTGTGAAGAAACAGCTCGCTGAAACTAAACACGCTAAGCTCGTGCTCAAGACCGACCAACCAGTAGCCTATAGGGTGTTTTAGCTTAGCAATGCTTAGCAAAGCTTAGCAAATGCTTAGCAATGCTTAGCAATGCTTAGTATAATGCTTAGCATTTAGTTATAGCTATGATATTTGAAGTGTTCGTCGTGTGCAACTTAACCTTCATTTCTCTGTGTTTCGGTTATGCCGTATATTATATTGTTAAAACTAAAACTTACTTGTTACATTATAAGATGGAGTGTGATGAACTGCTCGAACAATTGTTGGTACCCCAATCACCACAGGTAGACGATGACAAGCGAGAGAAACTGGTGGCGTTGGCTGTTGGCGGCAAAGCCAAACATTACTTTGGGGACTACACTCCCGATAAAATTCACAAAATGTCAGCTGAAGAAATCGATAAACTGTACGCTAGATACGAGGCTAGACTAGGTTCAGAAATGACAAAAACAATAGGATCGGCTATGACCCAGATATACACTGGTATTGCGTCGTACTTCCTTCCCATCCCCACGGAGCGCCGACTTTACCTGTGGGAAGACCTCGAGAAAGACCCTTTTATCGAACACGCCTTGAGCTCTATTAGCTGCGAGCTGTACCACAAATACGGTATGTTGTTAGCCCCGGTGACGGCGGCGATTATTACGGCAAAGCATTGTCAATTTGAGAGGAAAAATAATAATAATAGTATAGATGGATGCTGCACAGGAGACCCCACAACTGGCGGAGACCCCTTCAGAGGAGACCCCACCCCAACTGGAAGTGAACCCTCCCACAGTAACCAGGCAGAAGAATCCTAAGAGAGTAGCTGCCGGTAAAAAACGGTGGTGTAACCAACATAAAATTATCAGGGTGACTCACCCGGAGCGACTCTTGTTAGTTGTATGCGCAACTGCTGCCGTGGCTATCTCGTGGTTATATACACGACACAGGGATCCCAGGGACCCACAATTAGAGGTCAACCCACATATCATGTTATAATTTAATATTTTTATATCATATACATAATGTCTGAGGGGAAAACGTTCGTCAACGACGCATACCACGCCACAGTGGTCGCCAGTCTAGCCGTAGGGTACGCTCGGTTGACTAAAATGGTGCTTAAACAACCGACTATCAAGCTAGATTTCAACCTGCAGGATATGGGTATGCTCATAATGAACCTTGGTATGGCGATGGCTACAAAAGACATCCTAGTAAAACAAGGGATACTACCTGAAAATATTATGAAGTAAATATAGGATGGCTACGATTGCCATGATGGTTGGTGGGGCGTTAGTGAATGCCCTGGCATTTTCCGGGAGTAATTTCCTCTTCTCGAAACTACGAGAGTCACACGCGGCTGAAATACAGGAAGAAAGAAAACGGCACGATCTCGCTATTGAGAAATTACAAACAGCACAGACTGAGTACGCTAAAAAACGCCTCCAGAGGATCGATTACATTAACGAACAACTCAGGCGTGAAAACCATGCCGTTCAAACATTCCACGATGTCGACGATGCAGCGAAAGAATACTACTTATTAACTGGTAAACAATTGGAACCACTGAATAAACCCACACTCGCTCAGTACTACACACCATCCAAAGGGCAAATGGACCGTGAACTGGTATTCATAGCGCTGGGTATTGCAGCGACTGCGTTGGTTGCGAAACAATTAGACTAAATACTCATATAAGTATGCTAAACATGAGACCTGCTCCATACCGATGCGAATACATACTTATGGGGAAGAAAGAAGCCTGTGATAAGAGATGCAGGACTCAGGGGTACTGTTGTTTCCACATGGGAAGCCCGAACTACACGTGTTCTGTGTGTGGCATAGGGTCAAAGGGCACTACTGTTTATGTAAAGCTCACGGAGCGAACGTAGTCAGACATCACCTCATCTACGAGAATAAAAAGGCCTACATAAAAGAACGTAGGCGACTTCTCAAGATAACAGTGTAAGGCGGGAGGAGTTACCTCCCTTTGCCAGTGACCCAATTAGAGATTATACACACATACGTATAGCTATGTTTGTGAAAATTGAGCCCAGGGAAGTTTGCCTGAGTATCTCTGGTTAAGAACATACTCAAAGAGAAACTGAATTATGGGGACGCTATAAGGATTTCAGGTAATATCATGGTAGTGGTATGGATTAAAGTGCCATGTTAAGTACACTCGTCCCTTCACATGTGATGGGGGCATCACGACTGTGCATCAGATATATTGATTTACTTGTTACATGAATACAAGTAATACAAAACACCCTACTATATTTCAAGGATGTTCCGGGTGGGTCGAGGGAATACTCGATAAGGTGTATCTTGATTTTTTACCTTACTGTGGTCCAATTAGACATTAATTCTCTTAGGTGTGTACGCAATTATGAATACTATACGCGAGCTTAAGAATATCGCCAGAAGCCGTGGTGTGATCGGGTATTCTCGAATGCGAAAACCAGCATTGTTGAGATTACTAGGTTTAGAAGCCCCTCCCACGGTAAAACAATTAAAAGCTCAAGCAAAACAGCTTGGGCTCACGGGTTATTCAAACCTGGGGAGAGCCGGGTTAAACGCATTGTTATCACATGCCCCCGTAGCAAAACCTCCCACTGTAAAACAATTGAAAGCTGAAGTTCGTGATTTGGGGTTAGGTGGGTATTCCCGTATGAGTAAACCACAGCTTGTAGAACTGTTACGGCAGAATAGAGCTATCGACCTACAGTTCGTGCGCACTGAGCGCGCTGTAGGTAACTATTTGAGAGGTTGGCGCATGCACGTTGATAGGAACATAAACATTACAGATATTAAGCCACTGATAGCTGATAAAATAAATCAGGAACTAACCAGTCTGGGAAGTATCAAGTTTCAGATCACAGTTAAAATGTCACTTGATAAGCAGGTAGGGGGAGGGGTCACTGAGTACGTTCAACCTTACTTCAGAGGTAGGCAAGAGGTCGTGACCCATATAGAGACCATAGACGTATCTATCGATACCAGTTTTCAGCAGATACGGGAATACCTAGAACGCTACACACACTTGGGGTCCGGGTGGGCTGTAGATAAAATCGATAATGTCTATCTAGACATAGCTAACTACGTGCCGTTCAGAGGCGGGTCATACCTAGACTTGCCCCCCCTACTATAGGAAAAAACAGGCCATGGTAAACGTTAAGAATAGAGGAGACGATTGCCTGAGGGTAGCTATCAGGTCAGCCTTGTTTCCAGCTGACACTCATTCAGACAGGCTTTCTAGCTATCCCCAAGACGATGGGCTCAACTGGGATGGTATAGATGAACCAACCCCCATATCCCAGATCACTAAAGTAGAAAAACAGAATAATCTAGCTATAAATGTCTTTGGACACGAAGGTAACACAACAATAGTACACAGGGTCAGCCCAGTGTTGGGGGTCCAAGTTATCAATATATTCATGATCCAACGAGGTGAAAAGTATCACTACACGTGGATAAAACATCTCAGCCGGTTGTTGCACGACCAGTCGAAACACGTTGGGAAAAAAACACTTTTGTGTGCGATGCCTACACGGTTTCAGCCGAGCTGATTTATTAGAATCCCACCGGGAGGATTGCCAAGGTGTGGGGCAGACGGCCATACGGGTCGACATGCCAAAGGAAGGTGACAATATCCTAAAATTCGACAACCACAAGAACCAAATGTCTGTGCCTTATATCATATACGCCGACTTTGAAGCCTTGGTCAAACCTGTTACAGGTGGGACCCCAACTACACAGAAAACACAAGAGCATGAAGCCTGTGGGTTTGGATACATTGTCGTCCGTTGTGATGGGGAAACGAAAGCTCCGGTAGTGTACAGGGGTCCCGACGCGGCTGAAAGGTTTCTAAAGTGTTTGCAGGAGGAAGAAAAAATTATTAGGAATGCACTGTATAGAGTCGCTCCCATGCGTGTGACCCGAGCCGACAGGCTAGCTCACGCCTGTAGCAATAACTGTCACGTGTGTGACTCACCACTGAATGGTGATTCGGTGAGAGATCACTGCCACGTAACCGGTAAGTATAGAGGCGCCGCTCACAGCGCGTGTAACCTCAAGCTTAGAATCAACCCTAAGATAATAAACATCCCCGTTGTCTTTCACAACTTGAGAGGGTACGACTCTCATTTGATCATGCAGGCCATCGCGAAAATCGATGGTAATATAACGTGCATCCCCAACAACATGGAGAGATACATCTCCTTCAGCTTAAACTGCCTTAGGTTCATAGATTCAGTACAATTTCTATTGTCTTCATTAGACAGTCTGGTCAAGGCCAATGATACCTTCCCTATCACTGACCGATACACAGACACCGAGACTAGACCCCTGCTTATGAGGAAGGGGGTGTACCCCTATGAGTACATGGATAGTTGGGCCAAGTTCGCCGAGACCAGACTACCCCCCATCAGAGAATTTTACAGCAATCTGACAGACTCGGAAATATCCCAAGACGATTACTCGCACGCGATTAACGTATGGAATAAACTGGGTTGTAAGAACCTGGGGGGATTATCACGACCTGTACTTGAGGACAGATGTACTGCTGTTAGCCGACGTGTTTGAGACGTTTAGGCGGACATGTTTCAAGCAGTATAAACTCGACCCAGCATGGTATTACACCAGCCCAGGTCTGTCGTGGGATGCCTTGCTTAAAAAAGACCGGAGTTAAGTTGGAATTGCTTACTGATTACGACATGCACCTATTCATTGAGAAAGGCTTGCGAGGTGGGATCTCCATGGCAACCAAACGATACGCGAAAGCAAATAATCAATACGTGAAGGGCTACGACCCTAGCAAGCCAACCAATCACATTCTCTACCTCGATGCCAACAACCTGTACGGATGGGCCATGAGCCAGTATCTACCCACAGGGGGATTCGAATGGGCGTCACATGAGGTCGATGTTATGAGCATCGCACCGGATTCGAACAAAGGTTATATCCTCGAGGTTGACTTAGAATACCCCAAGGCATTACACACATCACACAACAGCTACCCCCCTGGCCCCCGAACGTATGAGGGTTAACCCAGACTGGATGTCTGAGTACCAACATAACTTGTTAGGTGGGCGGGTGACAGACGTTGAAAAACTCGTGCCTAACTTAATGAATAAGACCAAGTACATAGTTCACTATCGCAACCTACAGCTGTACCTGTCGTTGGGTATGAGGCTGACCAAAATACACAGGGTGCTCGTGTTTAACCAGAGCCCATGGATGGAGCCCTACATCAGAATGAACACAGACCTCCGAAAGCTTGCCACCAGTGACTTTGAGAAAAATCTCTATAAGCTCATGAACAACTCGGTGTTCGGTAAGACTATGGAGAACCTGAGGAAACGCGTGACCGTGAAGCTGGTTCGGTCGAATGAGGAAGACAAGCTCAGGAGACTGATAGCCAGTCCGGCATTCAACCGTAGCAAGATATTCACCGATGACCTAGTTGCCCTACACATGAAGAAAAGCCACATAAAATTCAACCGGCCTGTTTACGTGGGGATGAGCATCCTCGATTTATCCAAACACCTGATGTACGACTTTTACTACAACGAGCTTAAGAAACAGTACGACGACAGGTGTGAAGTGCTGTACACTGACACGGATTCCCTGCTGATGGAGATTCAAACCGAGGACGTGTACGAGGACATGAAAAAACACCTCGATTTGTACGACACCAGCGACTACCCCAAGGACCATGCCATACACAGTACGGTAAATAAAAAGGTCCTAGGTAAGATGAAGGACGAGTGTGCTGGCACGCCCATAGCCGAGTACATAGGGTTGAGGCCTAAGATGTACTCCATACTGAAAGCCGACAATAGTGAGATCCGGAAGGCTAAGGGTGTTAAGAAGTACGTGGTGAAACAACACATCAAACACGCCAGATTCAAGGAAGCCCTGTTCAAGACCCGTACCTTTAGACATAAAATGAACACACTTAGAAGTGATGGCCATAGGATATACGGGCTGACTATAAACAAGACGTCTCTGTCGCCTATGGACACTAAACGTTGGATAGCTATTGATGGGATAAACACGTATGCGTATGGGCATGAGAAAATTGAACCAAGACATGTCACGGAACCAGAAAAAAGTTTGAGGCTATTTACTATAGCCCGCGTGGGTACTGGAAAGGAGCTAGCGCTGTAGATAAGCTGGCTAAAATGGCGCGAGTACCGCCGGAGGAAGCCAAAGCGTGGCTTGAAAAACAAGCCCTGTGGCAGATCTATTTGCCACCACCACGCTACGTGCCTAGAAGGAAGTTCGGTATTAACATACCTAATAGCGTTCACCAGGCAGACCTACTGTTCCTACCCCACGATAAAAGGTACAAGTATGCCTTAACAGTCGTGGATGTGGCCAGTCGCTACAAGGAAGCCGAACCCTTGACCACGAAAGATTCGGTCCAGGTAGCCAGAGGATTCGAACGCATATACAAACGCAGTCCGCTGACGTGGCCAACAGAGCTGCAAGTTGACCCAGGGCGGGAGTTCATGGGTGCCGTGTCACAACTGCTAGCCAAACACGATACAAAGGTCAGGCGTGGCACGGCCGGAGCCCATCGCAGCCAAGCCATAGTTGAGAGATTTAATAGGACTTTGGCTGAGCGCTTATTCGGCCATCAGTATGCTAGGGAGATGGCCACCCCGGGAAAACGATCAACTGAATGGGTCACGAGGTTACCTAAGGTGGTGTCGGCAATAAACCATGAGGTCACCCGTCTCACCGGCAAGAAACCGGCAGACGCTATCAAACTAAAATCAATAGTTGCACAGTCGGCCGCTCCTTTGCGTGGGAAGGAGAAACAGATACCAGACAGGGTCCTAGTGAGGTATCTATACCAGCCGGGGGGAACACGAGGGTGATAGCCGTAAGCGAGCCACCGATCCTATATGGTCAGTCAAAACTTACAACATAGATAAAGTGGACATTAAAGCAGACGAGCCTAACTTGTACTACTTGAGGGATGGGCCGGGCAGAGGGTTTGTAAGAGAAGAATTATTGATCGTACCGTACGGCACAGTGTTACCGCATAGTGTCACGTGATCAGGAAAGTGCTAGTTCAGGATAGACCCGTTAAACCGAGATGATTCAGCTATGTCCCCGGTAGCTCAATCGGTTGAGTGGTGCGGCCCATTATGTATAGTTTGCGCGAGCTATACATGTGGGTTCGTATCCCGCCGTTGCCTCAGGAGATTCCTTGCAACTTTGTGTGATGTGAGGTGTTTCGGTAAGGAATCAAGATCATATCAGTTGGGTCGCTGAAAAGCACTTAGCTGAGCGGGGCACTCTCATGGTGAGAGAAAGGCAGCCGGCACAATTCCCAAGGGGAGGAAGCGCAACATCATCTTTCGATTTCACCCTTGGGGAATTGTGGCTGCCGGGACATTTTACTACTTTTTAGAACCTTTCTATCTTTCTATGTCATAGCGGCACGTTATACACACTTCAGCCGCGGGAGTTCGCATCCCGCTAGCGTCCCAAACTTTTTCATAGTAGGGGTAATGGTAGCAAGAGCTAAGGGTCCGACCAAAGCCTTATTTGGGGAATAAGGCTTTGCAGAGGCTTTTGTTGAACCTGGTCCCGGACAATCATTCCCTCTACTACTCCTTCGCAATGGTCAGAAGGTATTAATTTCCCATTGCACAAAGGTGGATCTCGTGATTGTCCAGATAATTATAGAGGTATAACGATGTTGTCAATCTTTGGCAAAGTATATATTGGTATTATTAACAGTAGAATAACTAACTGGGCTAATGATGAATCTCTTATTTTAGAATCTCAGTCCGGGTTCAGAGCCGGATATTCTACGGCTGATAATCCTTTTACTCTGTGTGCACTTGTGCAAAAATATTTATCCAAGAGGAAATGTCAACTCTATTTTGCCTTTGTCGATTTCAAAAAGGCCTTTGATAGTCTTAATAGAAATAAGTTGCTGTAACTTCTTCGCAGAATTGGTTTGGAGGGAAAGTTGTTTCGTAACGTTAACAGTATGTATGAGGTATGTAAATGCTGTGTCAAGACAAATGAAGGTTTTTCAGATTTCTTTGAATGTCCGAATTGAGTAAGGCAAGGCTGCGTCTAGAGTCCTGTACTATTTTCCTTGTTCATTAATAAGTTGGCGAATGGAATAATTAAGTAAACAGTAAAGGTATCCAGTTGTATCCTGATATCATTGAAGTTTTTCTGTTAATTTTCGCAGATGACGTTGTTCTTGTTGCAGATAGTGTAAATGGTCTGCAGAATCGTCTTGATATTCTCCAAAGTTATTGTGAATCATGGGATTTGACGGTTAATATGTCTAAAACTATAATAATGTTTTTTCAGAAAAGGTGGACAATTATCACGTTTAGAAAAGTGGACCTACAGTGGGAATGTAGTTTCTAATTATCACTATCTGGGTCTAGTTCTTACAAATCAAGTTTTTCACAGAGCTGCAATTTTGTTGCTATAAAGGCCAAGAAAGTCTTATATGAAGTTTTAAGAACGATGTATCCCTATGGGCAGTTTACCGATAAGGTTTGCTTAACAATATTTGATTCTCAGATTATGCCAATGTTATTATACGGTTCGAGTTGTGGGGCTTTCGGCGTCTAGAGTGTTAAGAGAGAATAGAACATTTATCGATTAAACGGTTTCTTAACATTTGTACAAGAGCTCCGAATGTTTTAGCTATGGGCGAATGTGGCAGATTCCCAGTTTATTTGGCTTCTTTGTTGAGATGTGTTAAATGTTGGCTTAGAGTTACTCGTATGCCTAGTCAAAGGTATCCACGTAAAGCTTATGAGATGTTGTACACATTGGATAATGTTGATCGCCATACATGGGCTTCATCGGTTAAGCAAGTTTTAATTAGCTACGGATTTGGTTACGTTAACTATTTTTGTTAGAATTTAAGCAACGTGCTACTGATATCTTAACTCAGGAATGGGAATCTAGCTTGCATTGGAACAGTAGATATGACTGTAATTTTTCATTCAAATTGAATATACTACCGGAATTGGATTTAACTCATTGCGACTGTTCCTTGTATCGTCGTGACTTTGCGAAACTGCGTATTGGCATGGTCAGATTACAAGTTGAACTTGGTCGATATTATAACGTAATAAGAATTCTGCAACTGTGCAAAGTGTGTACGTTAGACATGATTGAAGATGAATTTCATATTGTTATGATATATCCAGCTCATGAGAGCTTAAGATCTAAATACCTACCGTTTGTCTGCACATCCTATGATATAAAAACTAATTTCATCAACCTAATGGCATCTAACGATACAAACGTTATTATTAAGCTACAACTTTATGTTGTCTGTGCTCTACGTCTGAGACATCAAAATTTGGTAGCATGCAAATTCCAACCTGCTGTATCATCTGTATATGGGTCGGAGGCCACACATGCGGAATAAAAAACGATTGATTGATATAAAGAAAGTAAGAAGAAAATCTGATATTACAATGTTTTATTCATTACGTTTACAGTGCCAATACGTAAGCATGCACAATATGATGTACCAATATGCCTGCATGTCTGTATTATGGGCCCTTGGCCTAGAAATACAGAAATAAAATATGTCTGTCTGTCTATCATATTCTATTGGTAATAGTAGAATTACAAAGTGGCTAGAAATTACAAAATGAGGTGGTGGTTCAGGAACAGAATGGCTTCCAATCCAAGCGTAGTACTCAAGAACACATTTATAGTCTATATTCTGTAATCAACAACAGAAAGGTAATTAGGAAATCTACCTTTGTGTGATGAAATGAAAGCGTTTGATAAGGTAGATAATGGTTTTGTAATGTCGCCGACTCTGTTTCTATTTTCATTAATAGTGCACTTCAACAGTGCAGTTTGGTTGTGGTGATATGATAATCAAATATTGTGTTCAATATAAATATTTAGCTATGTGGATACATGTATTTTGTGATTATAAAAAATCAGTGCAAGAAGTGTCTAAATCTGCCAACAGAGCACTTTGTGTGATAATGACCAAGTTCAATGCTCTTGGTGGCCTCTCTGTTTATACTTAATATAATAATATTTATACTGCCTATACGTAATTACAGTGCTTTTGTCTGGGGTATGAATATGTACAAGGAAATCAAGTATATACTAAATAAGGCCATCATAATTTTCTTGGCAGTGAGGCAAAAACAGTTCTAACACAGCTGTCAGAGGTGACATGGGGTGAAGAAGTTCATACTAAAAAATCAGGATTGAAGTGTTGAGATAGTTTCATAAAACTGTAACAGCCCATAGTGATTATTTACCAGCTGTTGTTCATAAATGGTCAGTCAGAGGAATGTCTTCATGGGACTATAGACTCATGGAACTTGTGAAGAAACTTCAGATTCACGGAGATCAGGATGTAATTGATTATTCCGTATCAACCAACAGATCCAACTTCCTCAGCTGTGCTTTACATGTGTTAGACATATTGGATAGAGAAAATTGGAACTCAGATTTATTTAATGACAACAATACTTACTTAAATGGTAATAAATTAAGAACCTACAGACTGTTTAAAAAAGGAAATATCTACTTCAGCATTTGCGAGCATGCCATTTTGAAGAAAACAAAGAAGATTAGTAGCGTCACTGAAGTGTGGAAACCTACTTCTCAACATTGAAAGATTTAGATACAGCAAACCTATTACTCCCTTACATGAAAGATTGTGTGTACATTATGTGCCAAAGGTCAAGTTGAAATTGAGATTAATTTTCTGCTGGAATGTTCATATTACAGTGAATGGGGCTTACACCCCAGAGGCATATGGGGGTATTGTCTGAGACCTGGTTGGTGTCCCTGTGTTGGAATAATTTTGTATATTTCTGTATATGTGTATATTTGTATAATTCTGTATATTTCTGTATATGTGTATATTTGTATATTTATGAAAACAAATATATTTATTTATGACTTCATGTAACCATTTTCTGAAAATGTACCTAATGTGTAGAAGAGAAATATACCAAATTGAATTGCTGAAATAGAAAAATCGATATGAAGTATAGTGTGTTAGACCGTTTGTTGGATCGAAAGAGATTCAGAACAAAGCGTCCGGCAAAAGGTGAGTTAGTGAGTCCGTCCGAGTGAGTTGGTGTGTCTGTTCGAGTGAGTCCGTGTGTCTGTTCGAGTGAGTCGGTGTGTTTGTTCGAGTGAGTTGTTGTGTCTGTCTGAGTGAGTTGGGGTGTCTGTCCGAGTGAGTGGGTATGTCTGTTCGAGTGAGTCTGTCCGAGTGAGTTGATGTGTCTGTTCGAGTGAGTCCGTCCGAGTGAGTTGGTATGTCTTTTCGAGTCTGTGTGTTTGTTCGAGTGAGTGGGCATGTTTGTTCAAGTGAGTTAGTGTGGCTGTTCGAGTAAGCCAGTGTGTCTGTCCGAGTGAGTTGGTGTGTCTGTCCGAGTGAGTTGGTGTGTCTGTCCGAGTGAGTTGGTGTGTCTGTCCGAGAGAGTCCGTGTGTCTGCCCGAGTAGGTGGGGTGTCTGTTCGAGTGAGTCGGTGTGTCTGTCCGAGTGGGTTGGGGTGTCTGTCCGAATGAGTTGGTGTGTCTATCCGAGTGAGTCTGTTCAAGTGAAACCCTGCGTCTGTTAGAGTGAACCAGAGCCTGACCGAGGGAGTTGGTGCGCCTGTCCAACAGAGTTGGTGTGTCTGTCTGATTGAGTCTGTGTGTCTGTCCGAGTAAGTTGGTGTGTTTATCCGAGTGAGTCTGTTCAAGTGAGACCCTGTGTCTGTTGGAGTGAACCAGTGCCTGACCGAGGGAGTTGGTGCGCCTGTCCAACAGAGTTGGTGTATCTGTCTGATTGAGTCTGTGTGTCTGTCCGAATAAGTTGGTGTGTTTATCCGAGTGAGTCTGTTCAAGTGAGACCCTGCGTCTGTTAGATTGAACCAGTGCCTGACCGAGGGAGTTGGTGCGCCTGTCCAAAAGAGTCTGTGTGTCTGTCTGAATGAGTCTGTATGTTTGTCCGAGGGAGTTGATGTGTCTGTTTGAACGCGTTTGAGCGTCTGACCGACTGAGATGGTATGTCTGTTAGATTGAATCAGTGTGTATGACTCATTGAGGTGGTGTGCCTGTGGGTAAGGTTTGAATGTGTCTGTATGCTTATCCGAGAGAGCTGGAGTGTCTGATTATTATTATTATTATTTTTTCTCCTATGTGTAGTAATGTTTTAGATGTTGTGTCTTATGAGGCCCGGTTGTTACATACATATATTTTACCATTGTATATACTCTGAAACAACATGACACGGTAGTAAACTATTCAATTATGTTTTACATATTAAAAATTGTATGCAGCAGAGAGGGTTCGGGTGATCCTGGCACAGTCAGGCTGGTAAGGCTCATCATCAGCTCAGGGCCCTTGCCCCCTCTACACGCAGCCCAGACAGCGAATGGGACTTCTCCCAGGAAACGCTGCCTAGTCGAACCCACCAAGAACTTTCCGGAGAATATGAAGGCTCCCCAACACTGCAGCCTTCTGCATTACCCAGAGTGTCAGAAGGGCTGTGCTCCCGGTGGAGAACCCGGGCACTCTCCTGATCTGCGCCAAGAGATCAGGAGGTACCAAACCAAGGGCACCGAGAACAATGGGGAGCCTGACGACAGTGTACTTGGGATGCAAGCGAGACATTTCAAAGGCGAGGTCCGCATATTTATCATGCTTTTCCTTAATCTTGTCAATCACATTCCTGTCAAAAGGGATAGAAAATTCAATGATATAAATAAATTCATTGGCTTTATCAAAAAGGACAAGATCAGGTTTGTTAGCTGGAATTCTTCTGAGGCTGTATATGGGCCTATTCCACAGAAGTTTGAAAGCATCATTTTCCATGACGCCCTGGACATGTTCAGGGTCGTACCATGGATGGACCTCGGAGTCAAAGCCACAGGCATGTCGGAGACGGTAGTAAAAGCAAAGAGCCATGCCATCATGTCGTTTAAGATATGCTGTTTGTGCCAAGGAAGGGCATCCACTGACAAGGTGTTGGACAGTCTCTGTAAATTCATTGCAAAGTCGACATTTCATGTTAATATTCTCTTTAAGAATCACATTTAGGCGATTACGAGTGGGAAGTGACTGGTCCTGAGCAGCAAAAAGGAAGCCCTCAGTTTCACATTTAAGACCAGCCGACTTCATCCAGGCGAAGGAGTCGGTGGGATTGCTATTCTGTTCAACATACTGCATGTAGACACGATGCAATGGCTTCTCAGAAAGCTTCTCCACAAAAGACCGACTCTGGGCAGACTTGGTAAAGGACTTCACCTGGTTTACTCCCATCGCTGTACCGTCCAGCAGTACATTGCCATCAGCAAAGTCAACCTCAAATTTCAGATTCTGTCCAACAACCTTGGCATGCTTAAAATAGCTGTGGAATTCCTTGCTTTCATCATGAGTCTTCACATGCATCACCAGAGGATCATCCGATAAATAAATATGTGCAAAAGTACACAATAAAATTCTGTCATGAAGAGCCTCCACATTAATCAAACCCCGACCTCCAGAATTGATTGGCATGTATAAACGGTTAAGAGAGGAACGAGGGTGATGGGCTCTGTTATCAGACATGATCCTTCTGGTCAGACGGTCAAGACTCTGGATGTCTTGTTTTGTCCAATCAACTACTCCAAAGGAATAGGAGAGGACTGGCACAGCAAAAGTATTGGTGGCTTTGACCTTGTTACGAGCATTCAGCTCTGAGCTCCAGATTTTCTTTAAACGAGATTTATACTCGGCCCGAAGTTTTTCTTGAATTTGGGCATTCTGGAGCTTGTCTCGAACTTGCATTCCAAGATAGGTGTAGGCCTGATCTTCCACAAGATGCTCAATAACTCCTCCCCCTTGTAACCTGACCGATCCATCATTAGTTACCTTGCCACGTTTCAAATGAAGAGTATTACATTTGTCGAGTCCAAATGTCATGCCAATATCATTAGAAAAAGACTCGACAAGGAGAACCTGCTCTTTCAAATTGGAATCTCCTTTGGCAAGGAGTTCGATGTCATCCATGTAAAGGAGATGAGTAAGAGGTGTTGGGGATCTGTGCTGAGGAGGTCCGGGATGGTAACCCTCCTCTTTATTGAGCAGAAAGCTCAAAGGATTTAGAGAAAGACAAAAAAGCAAAGGACTAAAGGAATCCCCCCTGAAATATTCCCCTTCTGATTGGAATAGATTCCGAAGTCTGCACCTGCCCTTGTGAGTACATCTCAAGTTGAGTCGACCAGCAACTCATCAAAGACTTGAGTAAATCAATCAGTCGCTCAGGGAGGTCAATACAATGAAGAGACTTCAGAATCCATTCGTGAGGGACAGAGTCGTATGCTTTTTTGTAGTCAATCCAGCACATGGAGAGGTTGCGGTGATAAGTTTTAGCCTCTTCCAAAATCATTTTCTGTACAAGAAGTTGATCCTTGCACCCCCCAACATCCCTTTCTTGCTCCCTTCTGCTCTCTGTAAATTATATCATTGGAAGAGCAGTAAGATGACACGAGGTTTGTCAAACACCCTGTGAATATTTTTGTATTGTGTATTCAAACATGTGATAGGGCGGAAGTTTTTGGGATCAGTCAAGTCTCCTTTCTTGGGGAGAAGTATTGTGCGACCTTTGCAGAACCATGGAGGAACATCACCTGTGTCCACGAGAGTATTGAAACAGTGTAGTAACGGTGTTTGGACACAGGGGAACAGTTTCCAATACCGGTTTCGAATGCCATCAGGCCCTGGAGCTGTATTAGATTTGGACTTTTTTATAACACTTTTCAGGCAATCTGGTGAGATGTAACAGACAAACGACCTAGTTACCTTCTCATGCATTGCATGGTCATAATCACGGACCCATGGTGCCTCAAGGTTACAGTTGCCGGGTACAGACCACAACTGTTTCCAGAACCTTTCATTGGCATCCATGGGAGGCCGTTTGTCATGTTCACCATCACCTTTTGTTTTCAGTTGCCTGTAGAAGTGTTTTTCATTGGTTCTAAAAAGTTTATTTTGTTTGATGAATTTATTTTTCTTTTCCCATTTTTTCTTTCTTTCAGTCCAAACCTTTATTTTGGCCTTAAGGGAATCGACAATTTGGAGAAGTACCTTTTCTTTTGTTGTCTTGTATTGTATTTTTAATTTTCTCCAAATTGCCTTTTGTCTTTTTGACATTCGACTGCCTGATGATCTTAACTTCAGGCACAGCTCTATCCAGGAAATGTCAATTATTATTATTAATATTATTATTATTATTAATGACCTGGCTGAAGAAATTTAAATCTAAATTGACGGAGTTATGTTGAGTACACTACTGTACGCTGATGATATTGCTATGATAGCAGGAGACGAGTTGTCCCGACAGCGGATGATAATTGGTGTAAACGCTGGTGCTTAATTATCAACAAGAAGAAAACTAATGTTGATCATTACCGACTCTTTTGTTTCAATAGATCCCAAGTTGCATTCAGAACTGGCGATGTCACTATGGACTATAATATCTGGGCGTTTGGTTGCAGGAAAATATCGATAGGCACTTTACAGCTAAAGAAATTGCTAAATCTGTTAGGCGAACACCTGGTGTTATCATGTGTAAATTCAGATCTTGTAGTGGTTTGGCTTATAAAGTCTTTATTACTTTATACAATAAACTTGTCCAGCCTATCTTATGCTATGGGTACAAACCAATTCAGTTGTATAACTTCTGTACTAAATAAGGCTTGTATATAGAACTGTTTTTTAATATTCTTAACAATTTAGATCTCCGCGTGGTGGACCTGTATAATATGTCTAAATTGGAATTCCATTATGTCTCACAGTGGATGCGATATTCATATAGTTAGAATTCGAATAAAGTACTTTGAAATGACAGAGGCAAACCTCACTGAATAAACTCCGTACTTATTATTAACATCTGAGCCATATGTTACTGATATTCTACCTAAATCTTATCGCAATACACTTAGTAAGTTACGATGCGGTACCTTTGGAAATAGAGGTCTGTAGATTTACACGCTCCAAAACACCTTCAGATGATATAATTTATAAATGTTGTGATGGCAATACGATTGAGGACGAAGCTCACTTTTTGGTCAGCTGTCCGCTATGTTCGGATTTACGATATGACTTCTGGGAAAAAGTATTAAATATTAACCCTTTTTTCACTTGCTGCCTACTGAGCAGGCCACATTTATGCTAGGTAATGTTAAATTAATAAAACCCTTAGCTGCATTGGTTACTAAAACGTTTAATATACGTAAACGCACTTTGTAGTCCTGTAATTAAACATACCACACTTCACTTTTGCTTGTAAATATTTATGCACTGCTACATGTTTTAGGTATAATGTAGTGTCTTGTGTCTTGTAATGGTTAGGTTTCTTAGTATAAATTAAGCTTGTTCTCTTTTAGGGTTAGGACAGGGTTAGGCATAGGCTTGACTAGAAAAGATACACCAGGCTTAGGCTTCTGTGGGCTGGTACATTTAGCTCTTGAGGGGTGAGGACCAACTAGGCATGTGCCTAGTATGCTTTTCCCAATTGAAATACAATGGGATGGGCCAGTGCATGAGTATCTCATGAGCAGATAGATCAGTCCATTGAACTTTTTTTGTAGGCATTTATTGGGTAATTTTCAGAGCAAGAATTTTATTGGGTAAAACTTGTAGGTTAGGGGGTATCAAAGTGCAGATTATTTTTTACTCTGGGGTCACTATTGTTTCTGTAGACTAGGTATTTTTAATAGGGTTTTCACTTTTCATAGTATCCTTGGAGGCATTATTTTGTTGTTGTTTATTTAACTTAGTTTATTGTTGATTCCGGGATATATATTTGTTGAGTTTGAAATAAATTAATTTTCTTTATCAAATCTTGTGTTCTGTTGTTATTGTGGCTTCAAAGCAGTGAATCTTGCGGACCTGAGGACCTGAGCAGGATCCTCCTGTTACAGTCTCATAGGTCGTATGGCCGGATGTTATATTTTATTGAGTGTTTTAAAGTGTCTATGTATGTTTTATGTATAACATGTGACACACAAATAAAATATTTTCTTTTTCTTGGTAATCTCTTACCATCTCAGGAACTGAAAGCTTAGTTTATTGAGGAATTATCCGCAGGTCACATATATGTTCTGTGCCTGGTCGGCTCAATTTAAAGCCTTGCATTCTTAAGCAGAATTTGTAACTATGCATGAGAAGGTATGCATTGGAGCTGAGTTCACTCAGCCGATGTATCTGTCCCCATTGGGGATACCACGCACTGAGTCAAGAAACGCATGACAAGGGCCATAACTCTGTAACAACTTGCAACACGGTTTCCATTTTCTGATCTCCATCATGTCCTGACGGCACATACCAAATTTTGTTTCCCTGCCCATAACGGCTTTTGAGAAGATCTGTCCCCATCCAAACCACCAAAGATTTCAATGTCTACTTATGTTGACTTCTTGGCCAATGGAATACACAAGGCGAGGATGGCACTAGTGATGAAGCAGGCACCTGCAACGGAACAATGTACAAATAAAATAGAATAAAAAATATATGTACCTATATCCGGTGTCCTCCGCCGTGGTATTGCTGATATATTGCTAAAACAGCGTAGACCTATACTCCCTTACTATGAAATATGCAGACAACAATGAGGCACTGATGTTGGGAGACATTTTGTACTGAAACAACTAGACAGCAAGCACATTAAATGTATATTTACAGAAAATCCGATGTTTACAAAGAAACGTGTTGTTTCTAAAAAATGTACGATTGTGGTTTTCCTTTTAAATTAATTGTTTGTCTTTATCAGAAATTAAAGGAAACCGCCTCACAATCAATGGTTTGTCAATTGTTTGAAACTGTTGTCCTGCAGGTTCAGCATTCTTGAACATGGGGAGTAAACAATGAAGCATGCAACTTTATGGATGACATCTTGTTTATTGCACAGAGCGACCTTTTGATGTAGATTCTTACACTGTTATCAAGTTAAAGTGATAACGGTGTAGGAATCTACATCGAAACGTTGCTCTTGTCAATAAACAAAATGTTTTCATCCATAAAGTTGTATGCTTCATTATTGGTTTGTCATACTGTTTAGTCCAAGAAATGGGACACGAATGTTTATGTCTGAACAAAACTCATAGTGCACACTTACTCTCTGATCATTTAGTGGACTTTTCTCTTTCAACATATTTTCATCTGGCGGGTTGCATCAAACTCATTTTACTTGTTTCTTTACACTTTACATCAATATTGGTGATCACAATTACCTACCTGAGAAAAGAAACGAATACTCATACACTCCAGTACTTTGATAGATAAGACCTGAAACACAGTGTGGTGGTTCTTCATGTAACATATGTCTCAGTTTGATGATAAAATAGTTTAAGGTCATGACAAAACCTAAAAGCTTATGTACCAAAATGCATATTTGAGTATCTATGGCTATGCATGTTTCATGATTGGTTCATACCTCCATGCACCAGTCAGGTAGGGAGTTACAAGCCGTGTATTAACACATTAATTAATGCAGTATAGTATCAGCCGCTCACACATTCACCGGCAAAATATACGTTCAATGTTAACCTACTTGCAATGGGTGGTCCGACCGTGTAGCCGAGTCCAAAGGAAAAGGAACATACACCAAAGCCAATGGCCAATTGAGATCGGCCTATCAGCTCAATGCATATAGGACTAACCAATGTAAAAGGTCCCTGACTGTATGTACCATACAGGACACTGAAAATCATTTGGAGACTGTACGTATTTGAGAGCACGGGGAGTAGCAGAAGGGACACCCCTGACATTCCTAGTAGTCCAACGTGAAGGATAATGTTTCCAATAACTGGATCAGAAGAGGCAAAACCAGCCAGCAGTCCGGAACAAAGCGCAGGCACACCCATGACAGTGAACAAACTGGCAGACTGAGCAGGTGTACTGCCTTTCACTTCAGCAAAATTTGGTAAATGAACCATGCAGACTGCATCCCCAAGAGACCAGAAAATGATACTGAGCAGATACAAGAAAAATCCATTTGTGCAGAACAAGGATACACATTGAGGTAATATCCTACTCCGTGAGTTTTCAGTTGTTACATGCGAGCTGTGTTCAAGCTGAGATTCTGCCGTTTCATTACCTTTCCCAGGACTGTTGTCTTTAACAATCCGAGGCAAATCAGCTGGAGAACAATGGTTCTCGTCATGTTGTTCAAATTTGGCGATCGTATTTTCTACAGTTGAAACATGATATTGTGATTGCATTTTCATTGCAGGCTCTCCTTGTGCATCACAAATCTCCTCTGTGCCTTCTGGGCGGGCAAGATCTATTGACATTGACCCCTCTTGCATCGGTGTGGACGATGGTCGAATTAGAGCTCCAGCTAAGCACACATTGAATACAATGGCACCCAAAATAAGCAACGCGCCTGATAAAGTGTACATCTCTAACAGCTGAACTGTTAATGGTCCGATTGCCAGCATTCCTACTGCACCTCCAGACATGCAGATACCGTATGCTACTTGGAGTCTCTTATTGAAGTAGTTGCTTGGAGCCACGCCACACACATTAGCAGCCAGACCAGAACCTAAACCTGTGGATATAGATACATACGTTCGCAAGTTGTGGATGCATACATCATTGAGTTATTACGTGTTTACAGAATGACCAACGAGGTACGAGTAATTACGGGAAATGTGTAATAAATGTTTTCAGTCCCATGCTTTAAAATGTCCTGTCAGATCTACGTCCACTTTCAGAGGTTATTGACTTATGGTGACAAATGGTCAGCCATGTTTACAAACGTGGACTTAGTGTTAACCTGTTGTAATTACTTTGATTGTCAACTGAAACTCATGGTAAATGAATGTTTGGTTGACCATAATGTGAAATCATGTAGGTGATCAGAAACTATATGTTCCTGTCTTGTAAATCTCGAATCAGCGAGACTGTAGCACGTAAAATATGCAAAAGAATCCCCTGGATTTGGAAATGAACACACACACACACACATATACGGGGTGACGTCACAGGGCCTGTAGGTGACGTAACCTCGCAAATGCAGTGATCCTCCTGATTAAACCACAAACAAATTGGCGACCATAAGAATCCGGGGGGTGTCCGTCAAGCTAGTGTAGCATTCTCGATTGCTGCTCTCAGTGTTTTACCACATAAAATATGCAATTCAGCAAGCATTAAAACGTTTACATTTAGAAGGAGGCTAGTAAATGTTGTGCTGTCTATGTAAAGATCTCTACAATACTAGAACGCAAGACAGGTGTACCTCGATGCTCTTAATTACACACGCCCTCCCGTATATGCGAAGCTTACTATAATACGAGTAGGTAAGGCGGTGATATTCTACATAAATTAAATGTATTCTGGGAGGTAGAAAACGGTTCAGCAGCAAGAGTGGTATGGCGTGTTGAGTCCTGTTGCGTAACTCGGATCGTAAATCCAAAGCGGATGATTAATATCAGTTTTGAAGGGGGTTTGTAAATGTTCAATACTCTCTTTAATACTAGACCGCAAGACAAATGTACGCATACTCTCTAAATCACGCGTCTTCCTATCTGCGTAAAGCTCTCAACAGACTAAGAGAACGAGTTTGCTGCTTCATAAATTGTGTCAGATGACAAGACATCTTGCCAAGGAACTGAAGTTAGGCTTTCAACAAGGTTGTCTTTACCAATCAGGTTGTAATTATAAATTGTCCTTTTTAAAGTAATATTGTTCAGAATATTGTCCTTACAGGTGACGAAAATCGGACAATGGTCGCTATATATTGGATCAGACACGCCTGAACATAACACGCTATCAACATTCAATACAAACAAGAAGTCAATCAATGTTCTAGAAGTGGGTGTGATCCTAGTGGGTTCGATTTACATATGATTTGTATCCATTTTGCTTCTAGTATTGATAGGTGATCCATATCGTTAACGTAGAAAGTATTCTTAACATATATAGCAACACCCCCACCCCGGCTTGGGCGGTCAGTACGGTAAGGCACATGACAATTTGGAATCGAAATATCACTCTGAGGAATACCGCTATGTAGCCAGGTTTCTGTCACACAAATTACATGATATGAAGAGATTTCGGACGAGAGTAAATCTACTTTATCCTTCAGACTCCTTACATTTAAATGAACAATCTTCAGATTACTGTCATTGCAAGGGCCAGGGTTTGTATGAATATCGCCACAGCATAGTAATAAAATTGAAATGTAAATAAAGATGGGAGTTTTTAGTTTGAATATCCAGACAGAAATAAATAATATAGATAATAAGAGAAACGAGCAGCGTGCCTTGCTCGAGATATGCAAGTGAAATAATCCAACCGCCTGCCTGTACTGAGCTATATGAACCGGCATCTGGCATAAGTAAAAAGTAAATATACATATGGACGGTTGGGAAGCGTAGGTAAAGTTTTTTGCCAACATTTGTTTCATTGTAAAATGACATACAGTACAACATAAGCAGAGACAAATAGCATACAAAGTAAACAGAAAATTCCTTGTTGAAGTTGTAATGCGCACAAATTATATTTATTAAAGCAACACAAACAAAAAGTAAAAAGATAAAAAAGCAGATAATTAATATAATCTGCATAAGAGGAATGTTTTGGTGGAATGGGATTCAGAATAGGTGAGAGTTGGCGACCGTGTCAATTGAGTTGAGAACGCGGCGTGCATAGCAAGATGCTCGTGCATGTGTGTCCACTAACTAGGGGAAGTGTTGTGTAACATAGCAATCATGTCGGATATGTCGTTGGATAAATTACTCTCATTTTACTAAAAATGTGAGTAATTGTGTGAGATTGTGTCAATTGTAACAGTGTAGATGGCTAAATTCGTTATGTTAGATTATTTGACAGGTTATTGTGATGAAGCATTAAAGGGAGAATTACAGTTTATGTAGGAAAGATAAAATATATATGTAGTAATATATACCCAGAGTGTCTGTCACTGTCCCCGCTATGACCCATATTTTTTCAGTATGCTTAGCTCTAAGGAGTCCATACACTATTTGTCATGTTTCATGCTCTTTTTATGAAAGTTATTTAGGATGTATTAGGGGTGGATGTAAGACTTGTTAAGTTGAAGTTAACACAGTTGAACTTCATACTGTCAAGGGAGATCTAAGGAGAAGGCCCTTTTTGTGAGTACGTTTCTGGTTTCTTTAGCAAAGTTTAATAAGTAAATTTATCAATTGGTGTTGAGGATTATGACTGGAGTGGAAACATGATTGAATTTGTGCAGCAAGATCATCTCTTGTATAGACATTTTAGTTCCCCTAAAGTTTAGAAAGGTCATTTGTTCACACAGCTGGTTCTCGCAAAGTTGTATAGGAACAAGGTGCTTAAATTAGCACATGACTCGACCCTGTCTGGTCACTTAGGAGTGAAGAAGAGCCTGGATCGAATTCGCTCTAAATTCCTTGGCCAGGGATGCATGGAGATGTGCAGCGATATGTAGCCTCCTGTGATGTATGTCAGAGAACTGTCCAAACGGGAAGGATTTCTAAAGTCCCACTTGGAGTTATGCCACTGATTGAGACGCCATTTCGCAGAGTAGCTGTGGATATAGTAGGTCCTATCTCTCCAGTAACCAGTAAAGGCAACAGATACACAGCAAAAATAACTCGGTTTCCGCAATGCGGAAACCTGGTAGAAAGTGGACTGAAACTTAAGTTTCCACCTAGAATCCAGTGAGTTTCCGTTCTTTTACATTGAGTTTCCGCAATAACGGAAACTTACAATTACCCACTTTCCAAGGGTTTCCGCAAGGTTTCCGTTACCCACACTCCAACATGTTTCCGCAAGGTATCCGTTACCCACACTCCAAGAAGTTTCCGTTGAGTTTCAGTTAACTTTGAATCCATCAGGTTTCCGCAAGGTTTCAGTTATTAAGACTCCAACAGGTTTCCGCATAGTTTCAGTTACCAACAATCCGACATAGTTTCCGCATAGTTTCAGTTCCCAGCAATCGACATAGTTTCCGCATAGTTTCAGTTACCAACAATCCGACAAGGTTTCCGCATAGTTTCAGTTACCGGTTTCAATTTCAGGTTCACGGGTTTTCATATGCGTTTCAAAGAGCTAAATGTAAACATTCTTCTTTATTTATATCATAAACTCTTGTTCAAAACAATATAAGCAATTTGTTATTATCATGACATTTACTAAAAGAAAACAGAATATATAATAAGATTCATTGTTTTATTTTCTCAACATTGTATGGATTAGCATTTAAGGCAAATAAAGATCATACATATAACTAGTAATATAGCACTAAAGAACAGGGCAAAACATGTTGGCATAACTCAATCCAGTTTTAGAAATCATATATCATTTATAACAAAGTTGTAATTTTTCATCAGTTAAACTTTCATTCACTTATTATCTTGAAATAGCATGTTAGATACGAAATTTATTTCTAAAATCAGGCTAATGATGAAAAATAACAATAACATACAACTTAACACAGTGATAAAACATAGTTGCATCGGACATTTATTTGCACGCCTTGGCATTCAGCCACACACTCTATGTCACAACTATCGCCAAACATCCACTATGATATACAATAACAACATACAGCTTACAATACAAAAATAAAATAAAATTACATTATGAAATTGAAAATAAATTCAATTAAATTGCAAGAGCTGGTCAGTAAGCCCCTGTAAGGGCATCCCTGGGCGGAGATCCCTCTGTTACTTTGGTTGGATGCCTCATCCTCGTCCTCCTGTTGGCCTTGACGAGAGCAGTGGAGGTGTAGATTCTTTCCAAGTCCAGTGTCGTCGTGTATGCCATAAGCTTGCTGGACTCACAGACAAAGGGGACGGAATGCAACTAATTGACGTCATCTTCGTCACTCACGACTGGTGATGTCATGTCTATGGTGAGTGTTGTCGCTACCTTTTTCTATCGTCTATCTGGCCAATCAATAGATGCAAGTCTGTTTGGGCGTTGTGCAAGTTTCTGAAAATGGCAGGTTATAACGAATTACTAGGTTATTTTGATGAATTACACAAACATCAATCAACAAGAAACTGACAATGCCAAGGATGATTTAAAATGAGTAATCCACAAGTAAGTTTGAATAAAAGAGAACTAAATTGAACAATCACACTTTGCACTAGTTTTCTCAAAACTCAAATTATGCAATTCATCACACTTCATTGACCGAATGTAATATCTTATTTTCTAAAGAGGACACAGAATCTATACAAAACTTTGCTCTGGAGTTACATGCTTCCCAGACCAGAGGTAGTAATATGTTATATATAATATCTGAACATTTATTGCATTTTCTATGTAGTAATAATGGTACTAGTAATAGATTTTCATCAACGTTGTGGTGTCCACCTCCGTGATGTTGCTGGAATATTGCTAAAAGCGGCGTAAAACCAAACTCAGTCAGGCAGTTGTATTGTTGAAGGCACAAGTATATTCACCCAGTAGTGACTGTATGTTTACACCATTACGTCTTTGAGGTGTATTTAGAAGTGAATAATACAAGACGCGAATGTTTCCGGATGTCAAGGTCTTTATTATGTGAAACACAATGTTTCGGAGTGAATGCTTACACCTGACGAAGGGTAAGCATTCACTCTGAAACATGTTTTCACATAATAAAGGAGTTGACATCCATAAACCTTGTCTCTACTCTATGAATTGGAAATAATTTAGTACTTATAATGAAAGTCACTACAGATAGGTCAAAATTACCTTCACACATGTTTCAGCTGACCATCCTTGGTCATTCGTTATACAGTCTGCAGACTCATCATCAGCTGAAAAAATAAACAATAACACGTTACTTTTCTTTGCATTTCTCCATTCATTCATTTGAGGTTTAACAAACCCCCAAACAATTGCAGCGACATTTATACCAACAAGCAAACTACAGATTTATCACTTTAAGGTTATGCAATGAGTAAGTGAACGGCCTGACATAAACATCCTGATGAATGAAGTTCAGTTATCTCATGTGACATAACCTTGGAGTAATTACGGTATTGTAAAATCAAGGGGTCAGTTTTACTGCCATTTCACACAGGTGTGAAGTTTATTTGGTCCAATTTGAAATCATGATTAAGTTACCGGTTATTCAAATCCATTTGCAAATGTAACTTGAGTATGGTTCATTTTGTGAAAATGTATCTAGGGAAGCATAATAATAAAATATTCAAAATGAAATTACGTCTATGTTTCATAGTACCATAAACACATACCTTCAGTTAGAGAGGGTGATCTTTTCTTCCAGGAGTGGTCGTGACACGTTTCCTCTCAACAGCCTAAATGGATAAAACAAATCAATTAATATACAATCTATTTGCTATATTTTTCAAAATTGTAGTATATTTTTCGATAGACACTTATTTTACTTCACCATCCTTTGAAAATAGTTCGTGCAAAACTGTTTATACAGTCAGGGGACTTAAATATACGTCAGTCGGCAAAATTCTCATAGACTTGCATGCTATTTTAGTGTAGCTATGTAATTTTCATTAATTCAGTTTTCCATATTTGGTTGTCAAATTATGCAGGCTGTTAGGAAATAATCTTGGTCACAGATACATAATTTTCCGCATTGTAGTTACATGAGCAACATATATACAACATTGCGTATTCTTTCCCCATAGACCGCCATGTTAAAAATTGCCATAACCATGACACGCATTGAATTGAAAATAAAACGGAAATTATGTCTTTGAAGCTGAGATGATTCAGAACCCATGTGCAAAATATGAACAATATCAAACGGATATCAAATAAATTCAAGACATATTTCTAGCTGCATCAAATTAACATGTAAGTCGAATAATGCATAGTGGCGAATACCTATGGCCACTGGCTGTAATTCGATAGATTAGCTTGATTACCAATCCGGATTATCTGTACGTAAAGTAAATAATTCATAAAACGTTATTTGACAACAAAACAAATTGGTCTTACCTGACAGGGTCGTGGTACTGCGAGTTTTTCGCAGCCATTTCCATCTTTCTTTTCCAGGTAGCGAATTCTCTCTTTCAGTGCTTTGAGGAAAACTGAGGCGGCTTTGAAAATCGCGACTCGCAAAGGCTCACGGGAAAAACACTTTGTTGTTGTTTTTCAATCTAAATCTAACATTACATTTTGACAATATCTTTCCGCGTTATACAACAAAATAAACATACACTATACACATAAAATGTCAGCTGTGTGTTTTTATAATGATTTAGGTAGTCTCGCGTGGACGTGATCCGGTCGCCATTGTTTTATTTGTTTACATTGCCGACATCAAAGGGGACCGTGAAAGGTGGAAATGAGCAGATTGAATGTGAGTACCCAACAGTGGGCTTGTATGGGCTTAAGGGTCTTCTCATCGCATTATGGGCACTAATTGCTCCTCCTCAGTGTCAAGCATCAACATGTAGGCCTAGAGAAGTGAATAAATCTGAAAACATATTCACGTTACTTTAAAAGTCCTCATCGAGCTCCATGAGTCCTACTCATGAGAGATTGTGTTAGTGGCAAATAGGTGATTTTTCAAAACCCTGCCAGGAGTAGGCAATATACGTTCTGCTGGACGTAAAACTTCACCAGGTAAGTAATTTACCTATTGAGCTCAAAACATGCACATGTATTAGACATGCTTATATCATGTTCATTCTTTTCAGTTCTACACGTAGATCTACGTACATTCCCTGTATTATAACTTTACTTATCTAATTATATGTGATGTCAGCTCAATATATCTACGTGAGCGAGTTTAGTATTACGCCGCACTCGGCAATATTCCAGCTATATGGCGGTATTTATCCAATTATACCAGTACATCTTTTTATCATTTTATTACCATTAAAACAATTATAACATATACTTTACACTCATAGCTTTGTGTAATAATTTAGGTAATCAATTATTGAACCTCTTAGCCTTACAATGCATTGACACAAGTCACGTATAACATTTCTAAAAGAATCATTGTTTCAATTATTTGATTTACAGATACGTATTGTGGATCCACTGACTTGTTGGAGATTGACAAGAGGCGTGGCTTGGTAATCATTTATAGTTACACCATACCATGCTCCTAATTTCATTAAAGGAAATCTTAAAACAATATTTTTTATTCATCAGCATTTAGTCAAAAACAAGTAAACACTAAATAGATACATAGAATAAATTTCTTTATCTTTGTGAAAAATATAATCACTCAAAATGTAACAGTGCGTGGATTCCAGTGTAACCATAAGTTTAACATATGTTATATATGGATATATGGGATTACACTTTCATAAGTTAAGATATGTTGATATGTTTTTCAGTTCCAAGAAAAAGACCCAGTTTTCTGTCCGCACTGCCAGTCGTTTGTTTCAAGGAAACAAGGAATCGTCTGGAATGGACGGCAGTTTCTCATCAGGTTAGTCCATAATACTTCACTTCATAGGTTTCATTTAACGACTTCAGTTTGATCTATCCCATTGCTATCCATCATATATCAATAATGAATATATTTAATTATTGTAATTTGTTTGATTGGCATTTAGAAGTTGGTGACAAATAAGAAAGTAAGAGAGTTTATGGATAACAACTTCTTTATTATATATGATGCGACGTTTCGGTATGGATTCTTATACCGTTGTCGAGCAAGAGTGTAATTATTGTATACCAGATATGTAACTGTAACTGAAAGTGAATAAGTTGTGTTACACATTTTACAGTTTTAAATTAAATTAAAGGTCACATAAAAAAATAATATTTTATGTTACTATATTGCTGGGAATGTTTCCTTAGAGAGTTGATAAAACTAAGAAATACCCACGATTTTTCATTCATGGGAAATGTTAGGTTTTGTATGCTTTTCTCAGTTGAGTTGGTCATTTCAATTTGAATAAGATCACATATATAATTATGTGTTACATTCAGTGTTTAAACATAATTCGTATCTATTTAAAATATGTATGTACCGTTTTACATATGCTTCGATTTCAATTGGCGATTTGGTAGTAGATGTTACCTTGAATATGAGTACAGTAACAGTAATAAATATTACAACAATTTGCTTCAGAATACTGGGTTGGCTGTTATTTTCTGGTACCAATCAATAAAATAAGTGACATGTCAAATGGAAGATACAATATACATGTATACTACATATCTTTCCTTTGTGATTGTGAAAAAATATTTTGGTTACATATACAAATTAGTCGTTCTAATTATATAATTTCATTGTGATCAGATGTACCACTGTGCATGTTTATGAATATGTATAAATGTGTTACTTTGGCTGTTTTGCAGTTTTACTAAGCATTGTATGTATTGTATTTGCAGGATGATGAAGAGTCTGTGTGGGATGATAAGGATGGCAACGATGTTGTGCCAGACATCAACCAGGACTCTTCATATTCACCCACAAATCTTAAGTAGAGCATACACCATCTGTTTGCGGTTGTGGACTGGTTCAAGCCTTGTTGTAAACAACTTGGTTATATTTCCCCTTTCTGTGTGGCAAAACTCAGGCTCAACTCAAGGCTCTGCGTCATATGTACCACATCAGAGGATTGTTGGCTGCTCAGTGTGAGTGCAACAGAAGCTTCATGGTTGTAAGCAAGTTGCCAAGTCTTTACTATGTGAGATTGTTAGTGTGTACATGTTAAGATACATTGAGACAGCTTCAAATGTACACTTCATGTATATGGGCCCATGACCTTTCATACAATAAACATTTGAATTTGAAATCTGTTTTATAAATACCACAGCAAATATGTTATGCCTGCACTAGTAGACCTCATTTCATCATATGCATAAAATGTTGTAGGGTTTTGACATATTTGTATTTGCATATTCATACAGAATTTGTTTTCTCCAATGCTGAAAATTCCCTTTTGATATGGGCATGCATGCATGCAGACATGCAGACATGCAGACAGACAGACAGACAGACAGACAGACACACAGACAGACAGACAGACAGACACACAGACAGACAGACACACAGACAGACAGACACACAGACACACAGACAGACACACAGACAGACACACACACATTGTTGAGTACTGTTGAAATGTGAGCTATTCACAATAATGAAACAGATGAATCATCACAGTGCATGTGTCACTGTGTTTGTTGTTTTTCGGGTACAATGTAATAAATTGTACATTCACAAGTTATGCAGAATGGTAGTGAGTGAGTTGCATAGTCACATCGGTAGCCATATCGTGACTATGAAAGTCGTAACTCTAAATTTGTAAATGTGTACATGAAATAAAACAAACTTATATACTTACCTGTCTTCGAAGGACAGTAAAATAACTAATCTATCACAAATGTACACTAAAAACTGGCATGTAACCATAAACACTTTACCGGTACAGTATAAAATGAGCTATAGATTGCCAACACCTGAAGGTTGATCAACATACTAGGGACTACGGCACGAACAGTACTTTTGCTTCCTGCATTGACCCTAACTGGATTCTGTAAACAGAAATTATCTTGCAAATGTAACAATAAGTAAATATAGTCCCCCAATGGAACAGCACAAAGCTAATTATAAGTTTGCCATTTCATCTAAGCTGAAACCAACAGAAACCTAGCGGAAACCTACATTACCCAGTATCCAATAGGTTTCCGCAATAGCGGAAACAAAGTCATTTCTCTTTGAATGTTTCAGCGAACTGAAACTAAATGGAAACGCATAATGATAGTTTCAGTTGTAGAAATCAGACGGAAACCTAGATTTGTTAGTTTCAGTTTTGTAAACTATGCGGAAACTCGTATTGTCTGTTTCCGGATACTGAAACCTAGCGGAAACCTACATTACCCAGTATCCGTTAGGTTTCCGCAAAAACGGAAACTAAGTTATTTTTGCTGTGATACATACTTACCATAATAGATTTTGCCACAAGATATCCTGAAGCGATTTCATTGCCTAGTATTGAGACTAAACGTGTTGCTAAAGCCATGCTAGAAATCTTTACAAGGGTAGGGGGTCCGTTAGAGGTATTATCAGACATGGGAAGTCAGTTTACTTCAAATATTATGAAAGAGGTTAGCAGACTACTGTCAATCAAACAGAGACTACCACTCCTTACCATCCTATGTGCAATGGTGCCGTAGAAAGATTCAATGGCACTTTGAAAACTATGCTTAGACGGATGTGTTCAGAAAAACCGAAAGATTGGGATCACTATATTCCAGCACAGTTATTTGCATACAGAGAGGTTCCACAAGAAAGCACAGGATTTTCGCCTTTTCAGCTTCTTTATGGCAGGACAGTGCGTGGCCCTATTAGTATTCTCTATGAACTCTGGACTAATGAGAAAACTGAACCAGATGTCAAGAATATGTTGTGGAATTGAGAGAGAGGCTTGAGGACACTTGTCAGTTAGCCAAGGCTGAATTAGGAAAGTCGGCCAAAAAATACAAGAATTACTATGATGCTCGGTCAAAGGACAGACGATTCAATGTTGGAGATGAGGTATTGGTTCTCTTACCAACAGATCACAATAAACTCCTTCTTCAATGGAAGGGTCCATACAAGGTCTCTGCAGTTCAGGGTCAAGCAGATTACCGGATAAAGATGGAAGATAAGGAAAGGATGCTTCATGCCAATCCACTCAAAAGATATGTAAAGCGTGTGGAGGAAAATGAGAGTGCTGCATGCATAGATTCACCTGATGACAATGTAAACAACATCCCTAGCATGTCATCACTAGAATATGTTGCTACTGCTTTTGTGGATTTTGAGCATGAGGAAACAGAAGGCACTTATATAGAACTCCCTGTATTGCAAAGTTCTGAGGAGTACACTGACGTCCAAATAGGCCATTTGCTGGATGAGGAGCAGAAGATGGAACTGAAAGACATGTTAGAGGAATTCAAGTCAACCTTAACAGATATACGAGGGAGAACCAACTTGGCATACCATGAAGTCAAGCTTATCTCTGACACTCCAGGGAGATCTAAACCATATTCAGTACCTCATGTTAGCAAAGAACATATTGATATGGAGATACAGAAGATGATCAAGCATAGTCATCTCCCTATGCTTCTCCAGTTGTTCTGGTTCGTAAATCAGACGGATCACTTAGATACTATAAATTAAATGCTATTACAGTCTTTGATGCTGAACCTCAGCCTATTCCTGAAGATCTCTTCACCAAATTGAATACAGGAAAATATTTCAGTAAGCTGGACTTGGCGAAAGGATATGGGCAAATACCCCTTCAGGAGGATGCATGTGAGAAGACTGCATTTGTAACCACTGAAGGACGATTTCAGTTCAGAATTATGCCTTTTGGTATGGTGAATGCAGCAGCAACATTTACCAGAATGATGAGAACACTGCTAGCAGGAATTCCTAGTTTAGTCAATTTGATAGATGATATCTTGATCTACACGGAAACGTGGGAGGAACAATTGTTAATCCTGAGGCAGGTACTCACTAGAATAAGAGATGCCAAGCTGACACTTAGACCTACAAAATGTCAGGCTGGATTAAGGGAAGTAGAGTTTCTCGGGCATGTCATTGGGAATGGCTCATTGAAGCCCGTCCCAGCAAAAATCCAGAAAATTAGGGAGGCACAGGAATCAAGAACAAAGAAGGAACTTCGTTCTTTCATTGGTTTAGCAAGTTACTACCGAAAGTTTATTTCTGATTTTGCTGCAATTGCTGTACCTTTGACAGATCTCACTAAGAAAAACAGTCCCAGTCATCTGCGATGGGAATCGTCACAACAAAATGCATTCGATACGTTATAGAGTAAGCTCTCCACTGACCCTATTCTGAAGCTTCCAGACTTTACAAAGGTCTACAAACTGATGCCTCCGATGTGGGGATTGGCTCTGTCCTACTTCAGGAACATTGAGAACAGTTGTTTCCAGTTGCAAATGCCAGTAGAAAGTTGTTGTTGCGTGAGAGAAACTATGCGGTCAAAGAGCAGGAGTGTTTGGCATAGTCTGGTCTATCAAGAAATTTGGTTCATATCCATATGGTCGGGCATTCATTGTTGAAACAGATCATCAGCCATTGGCATCCTTGTCCAAAGTGAAATTACAGAATGCAAGAGTCATGCGATGGGCCTTGAGTCTACAACCATATAGGTTTACAGTCAGATGTTTGAAGGGATGTGAGAACCATGGAGCAGATTTTCTGAGTAGGGTTGCATGCTTGCAGAATGGTAGGAACTAAAGAGTTCACTTCTACAAAAGAGCAAAGTGTATAAAATAGTATACTTAAAGTATACTATGATTTCTGTCGAAGGCCTAATGTCATGTTTCATGCTCTTTTTATGAAAGTTATTTAGGATGTACTTTGGTAGGGGTGGATGTCAGCCTTAATGTGGGAACAGATCTCCAAAACACACCATTTCATTTATGTGCAAAACATGCATTTGGTTCTCAATGTGCTATATAAAGTCTTGTTAAGTTGAAGTTAACACAGTTGAACTTCATACTGTCAAGAGAGATCTAAGGAGACGGCCTTTTTGTGAGTACGTTTCTGGTTTCTTTAGCAAAGTTAAATAAGTAAATTTATCACTTGGTGTTGAGGATTATGAAAATATTTGTCTTTTAACATTGTTGCTCGCAGACACTTTGAGAAGCAGTTTTGGTGTTATTATTTTAAGAATGTTATTGTGTTAGATGTGTTGACACGACATGTTATGGTTGTCACCACGTGGCTAGCGAGTAGGTATTTTATTATTTCAGACTTGGGGAATATTGCTCCCACTTATGTTTTTTTGTAGTCAAGAGTTCGTCAAGATATAAGGCAGTACTACACTATTCTCGATGACAACAACAGAGCTGTTACACATCGTATACAGGATTACATCCATGGACTATTTTGTTGTGGACATTCTGTGCTTATGGACCATCAGTGAACTTTTGTGTACTTTTGACCATTGTTTGCCTCGCCATCTGAATGTGATTGGATGTACATTTGTGCTGATACAAGATACCCTGATTACCAATATTATCTTGTGGAGAATGTCGCTGTTTCATGCTACTGTTTGTGAAGTGAGGCTGTAATGTAATACACATATTTGGCCTAAACAGGTTTTATTTCCCGTTTGTAGTAATATGTGCTGAATATCCATTGGGTCTACTTTTGATTTGTGACATTATTTCCTACCAATCCAAAGATAAATTCTGGTATCTCAATTTCTCTTGCACGTTCATTTTAGTTATATTTTTAACAATATCTTATCTCTAAAAAGGGGAACGATTTTGCATCAATGGACGTCAAATGATGGTCCACTATCATTCACCCATATTTTTCATTCCGGCAGAGCCGGAAGATCATGAAAATCGATTATAGGGGACCTGTCATAGAACCATCATTCCCTATGCTACTCGAATTGTAGCGAGCTTTACACGGGAGGACTTGTAAGTTCGAGTGTCTAGATACATTTGTCTTGCGGTCTAGTATTGTAGAGAGCTTTACACCACGACATTAACAGACCTCCTTCAAAATTGATATCTATAGCTTGCTGCCCGCTTCATATTTACAATATGAGGTAAACAATGCAACTTAACACGCTTGGCAATTTTTACCTCCCAGAATACATTATCTTTATGTACAATATCACCGTCTTACCGTCTCGTATTGTACAGAGCTTTACATAGACGAGAGGCCGGCGGTGATTTTATATAATGTATAAAGATGGGATTGTATCCTGGCAGGGATGCTGTGTCCAAAACACTAGAAACCGTGGACGAATTTCGTCTGCGACAAGTAACCAAGATCAAACACCAACTCGAGCGAGAACAAGATGTACGAAGCACATTGAAACAAAAAGTACCACAGAGTCGTGAATGCCATTGACGGCGTGGATTCAGCACTAGTGACAACTAGCATGGAAATAACAGCCTTGGTATCGGGGCTGGCGGGAATAGCTCTCAAATTCATCTCATCGGCTTCAATGAAAGAACTGAAGCACAAGATTAGGGTTCTAGCTGATGCCAAGTTGAACACAATCGTCAACAGCGATCGCCGACAGCAAGATCACAGAGCAAGAGTTCCGTCTGGTCTTAGCAGAACTCGCCAAATACCATAGAATGAAACATGAGTTTTGAACCAAGGCCTGCACGACGGGCGACATCGACGAAGACAACAAAAAAAACTCTCATAGAACAGGGCAGACAACAGGCCAGGCAAGCCTTCCTTTCCAAACCCAAAGAGATAATAGGCAAATAACGCTGAACTGTTTCCTCGATATCAGTGTAAATCCATAAAATAATCTGATGGTTTTATTGTATTTGGTAAAACCGTTATAGTGGTAAGATACCAAGGTATGTTATTTTTCCCGTCTTTCAGGAAAGTTTGGGCTGGTTCTACGCGAACTCTAAATTCGGTGTCGAACCTGCTCATGTTTCTGGTTATCCAGAGAATTTTTGAGTTCCCCGTCCACAAATGATTCCGTATAGTGAGACTTCCCTTTTAACGCAAGCTCCAATCTTTGGTTTGCCCAAACAAAGGTCCCATCTTTAAGCACAACTCTACTGGATCTTTGTCTTGCCCACTTACACCAAAGAGTGTCTTGGCACATTTGTCTTGCGGTCTAGTAATGTAGAGAGCTTTAGATAGACAGCACAACATTTACTAGCCTCCTTCTAACTTTTAACGTTTTAATGCTTGTCGATTGTATATTTTATTAGGTAAAACACTGAGAGCAGCAATCGAGGATGCTGCAATAGCTTTACGGACACCCCCCAGATTCTTATGGTCGCCATTTTGTTCGTGGTGTAATCGGGAGAATCACCTCGACCTTGCGAGGTTGTCGTCACCTGCAATCAATAATGACTGGTGACGTCACCCCAGGATTGTGTATTTGTGTATGTGTGTGTGTGTGTGTGTGTGGTCGGCACGTGTATTGCGATTATTATTGTAAGACAAATTCTTTCTCTCTTCATTTTGTTTTGAAATCAAGAATCAAAGTGTCACATTCACCACACAGTACAAGCCAAGTATAAACAGCAAGTATGTTGAATCTTACCTGCTATGACTCCAAATGTAAGGATCAAACCAGTGACAGTCCTACAAAAGGATGCAGCTGTCAGTCCTACAAACATCAGTATACCAGCCAGAACACCTGTCCATCGGTTTCCAATTTTGCCTTGAATAATTCCTGCCAATGGTCCTGAAAAAATCCTTCATTAGTTTGTTTGGTACCGTAATGATAGCAAGATACGAAAGAAACACTTGACACGTTCAGCTCTCGAAAACATTGGACAAATTTTCTGTTTACATCTCACCGAGGAAGATATGCCAATAGCCGTCTGTCCGAATTTCATTTCAAACATTTTTATCTTTGAAGGAACCATATATTTCTTTCATCATACTGTTTCCACACCAAACGTGCTGTATATGTTGCATATTTTGTGTTTTTTCTTCCTCTAATGAACTTCAACATGGAAATTATTTCGTAGTTGAGCATCAAACATTGGTCATTTATGTATTTTGTGAGACACCGAATGTGTGCCCCTTATAAGTTCACAATGACCCTGTTTGCCAAAGACTGACTAACAACAATGTCTTCCGAGTCTTACAAACTGTTGGTTCTTTATGAACTTCACAGATACGTACGCCTGCTCAAATCAATGCCAATAGCTATCACCTAATCGACCAATCAATCTACCTGTCAAGAAAGTACATCTAGATGCACAATACAAAATTCCTATTTTTCTGAAGCTATCATTACATAACAAAACATTAAGAGGTACAATAATGTAATGGAGCCCAGAAGCAAGTTCACTTACCACTCATTGAGTACGTGCCAAGCAATGTTGACCCTACCCACGATACTTTGACCAAATCGCCATCAACCTCATCCAGAATGGCCGGTGTAATGACCCCAGGAGAGGAGTTTAGAGCACCACAGAGCACCTGCATAGCAAAGCAAGCGACACAAACCACCCATGCATATCCGCGATCAATGTCCTTTCTCGGGTGCTCCATGGTTGTATTTGCGGAGCCAAGGTATTTTCAAACTAGCATCCAGTGTTTTGTCCTTTATTCTTGAATGTGTCTTCTTCCTCAAAAGGTGAGTACCGTTTGCATCTACTTTGTATAGTATTTCTGGCGTGTCAAAGCGGTTCCTGCAAAACAAGCAGCATCTGTTCCACAAATAATGAAGGGATAAGACACCACGTTTAGAATAGTGTTGATTTTTGTGTACATTTTCAAACATTCATTTGGTGATAATTGCATGTAGACCTCGTTTTGGAACCTTTGAAAATGTTCACATCTTGATTCATAAATAACCATATCTTTCCAATATCTTGGAAGCTGCGTTATATATATAAACTAAACCAAAGTATTGTCATTAATGGAATACTTCGTACGGTACTGTATAACGTACAACGGACATCACTGTATGGTAGCTATTGTCAAGCTTTATTGTCGGTAGTTTCAGCGTTGTACGTTTTGCATGACGCCAGGGAGACACAACGTCTCGCAGTTAAGGAAAACAAGAAAGGGAATAAACCAATTTAGAGAACTTGGAAGTTAAGACTACGCTCATTAAATCCTCAGGTCCCCAACAAACAAACCCCACTATGGAGCCTTCTCCCTGTCATGGCGAATCACTTGTCTACGGAACTGGGTGCTGAGGTTTGATATCAGTTTACAATATTCATAAACGCTTACAATACCAAAAACTAAAGTATGTTTATGTCTTCTATATTTCAAATGTTTGGAGATACGTTGTATCACTGACAGATGTCTCCATTACCATTACACCATGTATAATAATCACTTTCAAACCCCATGAGTCCTTATATTTCGTCACATTTCTACTTTACATAAGAATGCTTATGCAAATATACATTCATTCCCTTCAGTTCAAGCATCATTACGAAAGAATATAAATATTTCGTTTCATGAACATACATTTCAAGCTCTTAGCACAAAAAGACACAGTTTCAAAGGCAATATCATTTTCCACACAAGATGTTGCCCATGGGCATAGGAGCCCAACATTCCACACCTTATTCCAAACATGAGGCAACACATGCAAATCCACTATTTCACGCAGTGTTTAATGTTCCATGTTTATGGGCATACAATCCATCATTTCCACCCCATGTTCCAAACATGAGTGAGTGAGTTTAGTATTACGCCACTTTTAGCAATATTCCAGCTACATTGAGGAGGGTACACCAGAAATGGGCTTCACGCATTGCACTCATGTGGGGATTTGAACCAGGATCTTCGGCGTGACGTGCGAACGCCTTTACCACGAGGCTACCCCATCGCTTCTCCAAATATGAGGCAACATGGAGATGTACTGTTATGTCCAGAGTATGATGCTATATTTATAGCAGTAAACTTCATTGAATTAACAAGCATCCTTGTAAGCTGTATTAATCAACAGTAAAACTGTCACAGCGGGGTTAAACCGGAAATAATCTTCACACATAGTACCCATGTTGGGAATCGAACTACGGACGTCGGCGTGACGTATTTGCCTTTAATGGCTTCAAACAACACTAAACAGACAAGTCTGTCAATATGAACCACTGTCAATTGAGCTCCAAACTTTGGTTACCTAAGTTTATTTAAACTGATTTTGTTGTTTTTATCCACTCTGCAGTCATGTGTCTGTAACAGAGGAAGTGGTGTTAATTTTCGTTAATGTGACAATGGCCTAACATATTTCACTGTCCGTGGTCTATTGGACAGTGGGGATTCGTTGGGTAGCCTAATGGTTAAAGCGTCAGCTCGCCACGCTGATGACCAGCAACATGAAGTTAGAAACGGATTCGGGTTTGGGGATTCGGGGTTTGAATCTCGAATCTGTTTTTTTTTTACATTCGTGATTCGAATCTCAAATCTGATTTTTTCGATATTAGAACCTCAAATCTGAGTTGTTTTTAAACATTCGAGTTTCGGGATTTGAATTCCGAATCTGAATAAAAAAAATTCACAGTCGTGGATTCGAATCCGGAATCTGAATTTTCCACATTCAGGGAATGTATGCGTGATGTTGGCATACTTCTTTGTAACCTTTTACAGCACATTGTCTCTACCACCATGCCCTCTTGCAATATGGGCTCTCTGGATAATGCCAATAGCGTCTTCGATGGAGACGAAATATACAGGATCGTTATGTTCTTCTTTCTTCCTAATCAACTTCTTCACATTCCCGCTCATCACGCCGAAGACACGAGTTCGAATCCCCACATGGGTACAATGTGTGAAGCCCATTTCTGGTGCCCCCCGTCGTGATATTGCTGGAATATTGCTAAAAGCGGTGTAAAACCATACTCACTCACTCACTCTTCACATTCCCGCATTGAAGGACTGCATACTTCTTGGGCAGATGATACTGATGGGAGGACTTCTTTGTTGATGATTCAGCTTCCAGCAATTCACTCTTGGAATTAATACTCGCTTGTTGGTGTTGTACAATTCAAACAGGTGACGTCTGAAACGCAACTCTCTCTCAGACTCCATTTTGGATATGAACCTTTACAGGTGCGGGTGTTATTATATAGTGTTTCTAAATGAGCTCAGTTCTCAAATGGAGTCAATCTCAAATTTGCTCATCAGCAAAGCCCATAGTTGGCCTTGTAGAATGGATAAAGGTCTTACAATCACACTCCACAATCAGTAGGGAGGAATGTTTAACACAGTTACCACAATTACAAAACAAACAAACCTTGCTTAATTGACCCTTTGACTTCGGCTAGCTATTGATGCATTATTGCCCTCAAATGTGTCAATCCCAAATTCTCTCACGAGAAGTAAGAAGGAATGTGTAATATAATATCTAGAATTACAAAACAAACAAACAGATTTCCTCCTTGCTTAATTCCCTATTTAAGATAGCTATTGATATATTATTGCCCTCAAAAAGTGTGTTTCAAATTATTGACCTTGTTTGTCTTTCTTCGATCTTTAACGAGAGCTCATGCATACAAGCAGGGGAAGAGCTTCAGGACCGGACTATCTCCGAGGGGTGCATGGCAACGTCAAGGATAGATAAGTTTGACGGTTGAAGGTGCAAAGAGTATAGTTGCAAGGACGCTGAAGTTCCGAATTCGAAATGTGTAAAGGAAATGCTTAATAAGAGTTCAAATACCGAATACCGAATGCCGAATGTCGAGATCTGCAAAGAAAATTCCCGAATATGAAAAACGTTCAGATTCGTGATTCGAATAATTCCAAATATACTGTAAGCCATTAAAAACGCAATTTGTATTTGTTGTCCTGAAACTGACTAAAGTTCTATTGAAGATGTTTTCCTGCAATACAGAGGATGTAGAGATAAAAGGCGGTTATTCTTACCCATTTCGAGTTCGAGTCCCGTAGCATTCCTCTCACATGAACTTTGATACTTAAAACTGAACGTTTGACATTTCTCGTAAACACAACCACATTCATGAAACACGTTCTGCACGTGCATTACCTGCACCCAGGCCCTGTAAAAGCACAAGGAATTGTGGAACTCAATCACTTTGAGAAAATGCCACACTTGACACAAGGCGAAAGGAATCAGGTTATCGTATGGTCAGCCAAAGTGCTTCAGATGTGATGATTGCCAGGCACTTTAATGTGCATCCATCCACTGTAAGTCGACTCAGACAACGTTTTCGGGCTATCGGAAGTGTTGCTGATCGTCCGCGACCTGGTGCACCACCTGTGATAACAGCTTGACAAAACCGCAATATCCGAGTTTCACACTTGCGAAATCGGTTCCAAACAGCTGATGATTAGGCAAGGAGGACAATTGGGACAAGGCAATGTCATTTCAGCGCCCAAAGGTGCAAAGACGCCTTGCTGCCTTCAACATCCGGTGTCGTCACCCGTACCGTGGTCCAACCTTATTGCATCGCCACAGATTTGCCAGACGGTGATGGGCAGCAAATGGGGCCAATCTTGGCAACAGGACATGGCCAGATGTCATTTCTTCAGATGAATCCAGGTTTAACTTATCCTTTGCAGATGGACGTCAACAGATTTATCGACGTAAAGGAGAAAGACTTGCGCCAAACTGTGTCCTTGAACATGATCGTTTTGGAGGGTGGTGTCATGATCAGACCACAGACCATCAGAGGCTGCAGACCATCCAACAGCTGTTTCTGAGTAATGTGTGTCTGTCAATGCCCCAAAGACTGCGAGCATGTCTTGCAGCGCACGGTGGACACACACGATATTGACTGCAAGTGACCCCTCCTTTGTGTGATGTCGTTGTTGCGTCACTGATATTGTTGTTGACTGGACATTTTCAAATGAAATTATTCACAGATGTTCACTTAAAACATATCACCAGTTAGGTTTATATATGTTGAAATTAGTGTGAGAAAAGAAAGTATGAATGTCAAAATGCATTTTTAATGGCTTTCAGTATATGAAAAACATTGAGATTCGAGATTCAAATCCCCGATGCCCCATCCCGAATCCGTTTCTAACTTCATGTTGCCCCTGAAGATCCGGGTTCGGTTAACCACAAGGGTAAAATGTGTGAAGCCAAGCTCTGGTGTCCAAGACGTGGTATTGATGGAATATTGCTAAAAGCGGCGTAAAACCTTACTGACTCACTAATGGACGTAACGTCTGCCTTGGGAACTAAATATTGGTCGGTTGATTTCCTGACCGAGTAACAGCAAAAGGCTCTATTATCATGGTTTGCGCTTAATGCAACAAAATAAGTAATGACATGCTCGCAGCTGATATGATGTTAGTGAGTCTGGTATTCAACAAAGAAGTTTAAGCAATATTCGTTGCTTGCTTTACACGGCTCGCCTTCACTTTCGAGTCTACCGAAAAAGTCTTGTTAAGACAACATTGCACTATGGCTAGGTGAAAGATGCGAGGCAGGTAATAAACATTAGCCACTGAAGCGTGAGCCTTTGTTTAAGGGCTATAGTCTACATCTACAATGCGACACGGTTTAAGAAGTATACAAGCGTGTGTGCGTTTGTTTGTAATATGACTGTTCGGTTTAAACATATTTATTTCTGATATATTGTTCAGAAACTGGATCGGCAAACAAGGAAAACGAATGCCTCTCCAGACAAAACAACATTTATGCGACTTGCATTTCATAACATTATTACAAAAGTACATGATATCAAATATAACATTAAGCATACATTATACACTAATGTAAACATCCATCCAGGAAAAATAATTTTAGTTCTGCAAGGGGCCAGATGAAAACTTAAGACTGATTAAATCTGTTTGAAGTGATAGTAAAGTTATGTACTGATTTGATAATGTCATGATTTATAGACCTAGGTAATTCTTGGTTACCACACAGAACGTCATTTATGTTGTATCCATGTTTGAAAATGAAATATATCGTTTCTTATGGCATCATAGTTGGTACTAATGGTAATAATAATGAATATATATATACAACAAACAAACAGCCAACCAACCATTGATTATTCGCATGTTTATATCATGCTTAGCATGAATAGTTACATGTATATGACTCCAATCCGTTTACATCTGTAGTGATGTTGTTTATAATGGTTTAATACGTGTGTATGATTAATCGAGACGACGGCGATCTAATTTTATCCCAAATGACTTCGTATTGTTGTGCCTTTTGAACATGCACTATGTATGAATATATACTACATAGAAATGGACTATTATTGTCATCTTTTATCGTCAACTGAAGTGTATTGTAGTAGACAAACTTACCCCTCCTGTCCTTGTCGATTGTGTTGGAGCTACGCACCATACCGTCGGGAACAGTAAACAGCAGCCTGTCGCTATACGCCTTGGTTAGTCTACTGCTGGCTTAGACTAGATGTGTGCATGTCAGTGTCTCTCACTGCACTTAGTCACCCTTTGCTCCGATTTGCATATCTTTGTCCACGTTGTCTGGTTTAGAGGGAATGTGATCCACTTATCTGGTTTCCTGTCAATTAAAAGAAAAGTAAAGAATGTGCCGTGTATACTAATGCAATCATTTTATCTCCATGCTTAGCTCGGATCTTGTTGACCTTTGTTACAATTACATACATACATACTAACGCCGATATCCCGCGCCGATATCCAGCTCAGCTCAGCTACTCAAAGGCGCCTTGTGTTTCCCTCGTTCACTGGATGTCAATCTCAAGAGCACATAGTATTGTCAATCTCAACTCCCTGGGGAGTATACAACTCTTGCAGCCACTAGGCGCACCGAGTTATTGTGGAATTGCCATCCTTACGAGGTACCCATTCACAGCTGGGTGGACTGGGATACATAGTCACAGTACTTTGTCCGAGGCCAGCGAGGTACTTTTCATGTGGCCACCATCTGGTCATATACCAACGGATTCGTGGGTTCTTTTAAGTGCACAGGGTTGTGTGCTGTACACTAGGGGTTGTGACAACACAGAAAGAGTCTGCACACAAAGTTGACTCCAAGGTTTTTCCACCCGGTCACAGGTGGGCTCGATCCCGACACCTCAACCTCGCTGGATCACTAGCCTGGCGCCTTAGCCAGCTCGCCCACCGCGCCCCCAATTGTATATAATCCATCTGCATTCCCATTATAATGGGATTGAAAGTCTTGAAAAGATGAGTGCATTAAACAATTTTCCCAAGATGAAAGTGGCAGTATCAGTATAATATATAGACTTCTCCTGAAGATAAAAGTGATCACTAGCCTGGCGCCTTAGCCAGCTCGCCCACCGCGCCCCCAATTGTATATAATCCATCTGCATTCCCATTATAATGGGATTGAAAGTCTTGAAAAGATGAGTGCATTAAACAATTTTCCCAAGATGAAAGTGGCAGTATCAGTATAATATATAGACTTCTCCCTGAAGATAAAAGTGAAACATGTTAGAGAAGATCCGTGTCGTGTGATTATTTCAGAAACTTCTTCTTATATACATGTATATATGACGAAGTATATATATATATATATATATATATATATATATATATATATATATATATATATATAAGAAGAAGTTTCTATATATATATATATATATATATATATATGTCAATAAAAACAGAATGCCTTTTTCGCCAACATGTTTCGTTCTTTACTCTTCAGGAGATTAATAACGGTTACAGTATGACGTCATGGCATATATATTGTGACGTCACAATAGGGACAACATTCCTGAGCGACAATCTATATATACGCACAATATTTCTTACACACCCGTGGGTGAGAAACCCATGTGAGAAAACTGGTATCACACATATGTGTGAGATCGATTTCTAATCCCGTGATTGGCTACTCCATGGTGATGACCTAGGGTCAGGGTATGACGGACTACTTTCCTGATTAAAATTCATTGATAAGTTACTCGTGCTTCAATCGAACAGAAACCTGTTACTCGTGCCAAAAACACCCCTTTACACCTACCTGTTATTTTCGCGATTACAACATAAACAGGTATTTATACAATGAGTCACAAGTAGAATAAATATAACACAAATCTATTTATTTTCTAATTCCTTTTATTAAAACTCTGATTTCTAGTCATGAATTCAAAATGGCTCCAACAATCTGTGATACCCGTGTAAACAATTATGCGAAAATCACCGTTAGACATAAAACCCTTGATTCCCTTCCAATATTCAAAATGTACAATACTTGTACTTTTACTGGAGAGATGCGACAAGTGTCATGTGTCGTCTTGCAAAAATACCTGACACGATAACGTCAGTGTCTGTCGAGAGATCAATTTGCCTTGTTGTTTCTTTGCTGCATTGATGAAGATGACATTTTTCACTGATACACATGATGGAGACTCACTTCCAGCTCCGAGATACTATGTGATTCTAATGTTATCAAATTCACTCATGACAATCTGAACCAAAACACAGTTGTTGAAACAATGTACAACATGGTACGTTTTGCAAGGCTTCATGAGTGCAAATGGCGGCACACGTCCTTTCTGTTCAATCGAACATGTACAGGAACGGTTGATCTACACATAAGTCATTGCTCAAGATATTCCTCTGACACATGATAATGAAAAGTTTATGTCTTGATAACTTACAGGATGTAATCAACTCACATTTCATACTGAAAACTCCATAAACTCCATCACATTTTAAGTGGCAGTTTCTGGCTCGGGAAAACGAGAAGGATGTGGCGAAGAAGAGTAGTCCCCCATTGACAGTGAACGTAACCTCAGCAATGTCACATTCAAGCACACTGGGTGCACCTAATTACACACACTCAAAACCTTTGGCTCCGGTCGATGGTAGAACATTGAGCGTAAACTGGTACACAAGTACAGATCCTCAATGTTCAGAGATATCCAAAACAATCTTCCGAAGATGACGACAACCACCAAGCGATAACGATGACGTCACACACTCAAATATTTTACGCTTGCAAGAATTAAAATCATCCACATTTGCATGGTAACATCATCGTTTTAGAGGGTTTAATTATTTTCAGTGATCTTATCTAGTTATCATTATCACCATTGCTTTGATGATGCGAAGAGGTGGCAGAAAGTTTGTTGTGGAGGGTCACCATTGGGATGAGTAGTGATTAGGAAGCCAAGTGACGTCACTCATTCATAAACGTTGTGTTGTGTATTATTGCGCACCTACGATTAGAAAACATGAAATTTGAATCTATTCGACCATAAATGATACGATTTATGTTGTAAGAAACAGATTACTGTACTCAATCTGCCAGATACCATTTATCTTACAACTCGTTGTTTCAAAACGTATTTAACTCGCTTTCGCTCGTTAAATACGTTTTGAAACAATTCGTTGTAAGATAAATGGTATCTGACAGACACTCGTTTAGTAATCTCTCTATATATATATCCATTTATTACATGAGAACTTAATCAAAACATTAATGTCGACAAAACGACAGCTTTTTAACACATACGAACACGATTACTGATATACATAGGGACCATACTTATCATGCTAGTTGAGACGCTCACTCGTTGTTAATCTTATTGAACATGGTTGCCTTAAAGCATGTTAACTGATGATCAAGATCACATCGACAGTATTGGTCGCACAAGACGTTTCATGAAGACTTCACGACAAAGTGAGTGAGTGACATAATATCTATCGTCACATCGGCAATTTCTCAGCCATATCGTGGACGAAAACAATTTATACAATAAAAAATAGAAACATTTTGAAGAGTAAAACCTGTCGACGATGGACAGTAAAAATACTAGAGTATCACTGATATAAATATAAAACTAGTAGGTAAAACTAAAACATTTCATTAAAGAAGACAATACAATATAAAACACGGGCTATAGATCGCCAAGAACTAAAGGTAGATCACCATACTAGTTGGTTTACGCCATCCTTTCAGCAGCTGGCGATGGTAGGAAGGTTTAGCCGGAATTTTAAAGAACACAAAATACTACGATTAAACGTCTGGTTCAGCGAAAATGTCTTTGAAAGTGTTTGGGACTTACGTACCCTCCCAGGAGGACAATAATGTTACGATACTTTATCCCCTTTGAGAATACAGCCACTGACAATCGCAGTTGCTAACTTATACTACCATTTATAAAATGACATTTTATCTTTTACAAGATATATTGTTCAAAATTTATCCAATAATTTCTGTAAAAGCAATTGTTAAATGATAATTTACATTACAATAAATAGCTCCTTAATTGTTAGGACACTAAAATATTGTTCCCTTGTGATGTAAAAATCAATACAGTCAAGCAGGACATGCTTAACCGTCATTCCGTCATCAAAAGGGATACAAAACGGAGGATCGTGGCCAATGCGACATCGTCGCATAATGACCTCCTCAAATCTGGACTGACAACCCAAGAAAGTTTAACCGATAGTTGGCTTGATTTGATGTAATCTATTGATACCTATTTGGGTGACCCACTTCTGTTGCATTGGATCATGGATATAAGATCTAACAATAGCTTTGCAATCGAAGTATGGGATCAGAAGAGTATCCTCACCTTTCGATAGGTATTCATGAGTATATCTTGTGTACGCCAATACGACATCGCCGCATGATGACCTCCTCAAATCTGGACTGACAACCCAAGTAGGTGTAACAAATATAAGGTTTTATTGCATATAATTTATTGATACCAACTTTGGTGTCCCACTTCTTCTACATCAGATCAAGGATGTAGGTTCTAATGCTAGCTTTGTAATCCGAGTAAGGAATAACAAGTGGTGTCACAGATTTGTTGAGAGCTGCTTTAGTAGTAATATCAGCCATTGTGTTACCAGAGATTCCAACGTGGCTTATTGGCCAGTAGCAAGCTCATTATATAATTCAATTATATCGATTAAAAGTGGATTGTTGCAAGAGAGATTTTTTATAGCCTGAATCCAAGAGTGAGTGAGTGAGTTTAGTTTTACGCCGCACTCAGCAATACCCCAGCTATATTGCGGCGGTCTGTAAATAATCGAGTCTGGACCAGACAATCCAGTGATCAACAGCATGAGCATCGATCTGCGCAATTGGGAACCGATGACATGTGTCAACCAAGTCAGCGAAACTGACCACCCGATCCGTTAGTCGCCTTTTACGACAAGCATAGTCGCCTTTTATGGCAAGCACATGGGTTGCTGAAGACCTATTCTACCCCGGATCTTCATGGGTCCCTGAATACAAGAAAGAGAGTCGGAAAAGATTATATACTATCCCAAAAACGAAACCCATATGCCAGAAATCTGTTGCGAAAATGTTGTATTTTCAAACATGTATAACTCGTCCACATATGGACTTTAGTGCATGAATTTGTACACCAGGTTAGAAGAAGGTAATGTCTATACAACCAAGTGGATCCTTTTAGATAACGGGGACGTTGAGTGCGATGGTGACGACGTAGCACACGGTCCCAACGTCGGAGTCTCCTGGCTCTCAGACCAATCTCTTTCAACATGTTCCGTACAGTTTGACCGGATATCCTCCAAAGTCCAGGCACCCTGGCTACGGTGCTCTCCCCTGTGGCAGTACGATCACGCAAATGTAGAACCCGGATGTACCGATCTTGGGCTGCAGTGGTGAATCGAGGTCTGCCTGTACGGCGACGGTCATTTGTTATACCTGTTTGGTTGTAACGAGCTACAAGCCGTGATATCGTGCTCAGACTAACATTCAGACGCCTGGCAACAGAAGATTGGTAATCTCAAGTGTACATTCTTTCAATGGCGATGGTCTGTGTCACAAAGTCAAGACGTGCCGTAGTGATTTTGACCTTAAAACAGCTGCAAAATAAATGCCAATTTCTGAAAGTAATCTGGATATTTATTGCCAGACAGTGCATGCGGTTTGCTGCACAATTTCAACTGGAAGGTGATTTCTGTTACGTTGTGGCGATGCTTTTTCATCTTTGTCAGAAATCTCATCAAAATCAACATTTTAAGGTAAAATCGATTTTTTACTTGTGCAATTGTGCAAAATCATGTTATCTACACTTTTGTTACATATTGTTTGAACACAAAAGGTAATAAATATGCGTTTCTTTTGGATAGTATATATTGTTTGTTTAGGATGTTTATTAATATATTTAAGGCTGTTAATATATCGTTTGCTTCGGCTGTGAAAATTGAGCTGTGATCTGGTATTCGAGAAGATATTGTTCGGGATCCAATGACAGTGGCACAAGTAACTGCGCCACCATCCTTGTAAATAACGATTTGTATGACAATGTGCTATATTTATATTTTGATTGATTAAATTCTTGCTTTTATTGTAATTCATTAGTTTCTGATTTTTTTAATGCGGTTGATGTTAGGTCAACGTCTGGTCTGACCAATTGTCAAGGAGAAGAAGAATGAAGACGAGAAGGAGAAATATTTTCCAGCTCAATGCTTGCAGCAGAAATGAATGGTTTAATTCTGAGACCAAAAGGCGAAACAAGTAAAGATTTCTTTTTGTATAAATCCTCATAGAGGGGATTGAAGATACATTTATATGCAGGGTTAGATTTGTTAGAGTACAATTTTGTTATATATTGCAAAGATAGTTTTATACGGCGATGTGTAAGAGATGACTCATCTGCCTCGACGTAGAGACTGTTCTAAAGGATCAAAGACAAACTACAAGTAGGTATCTCGACGTAGAGACTGTTCTAAAGGATCAAAGACAAAGTCTCAGGCCTTGGTGGTGGTATATTTTAGGTATTTATTTTATGGTAAGAAAGTCAGATGAGAGTAAAAAATAGGTCCCAAGGACTTGGCCTCTTTTACAACCTTGATGGGTGTGGCATTTTGAAAATACCTCTTGGTCTGTGTACGGTTTATATTTTCAACAGAAATGTATACAGTTTGTTTAAAGATTTGAAACCGTTTTCAGTTGACCATTTATGAAATTTATTGAAACCAAGTAATTGCCTCTCTGTTGTATGCATATTGTTACCACGAAAAGGAACATTAAAATCATCCACGAAAAGACATCCATCAACCGAATTATTTAAAACCCTTGAAAGGCTGTTTATTTTAAAACTAAATACTGCCTTGTGGGACACACTGATCCTGATTATAATGACCAGACAGTGTTGAACCCACTCATACTTGAAATTGTCTGTCTTTAAAAATGTGAGATAAAAGAGGTAAAACTAACCCTTAAACTAAGAACACTTAATTATAATCTTCACCGTTATTTGACTCAAAATTAAGTTTTGTCTTTTTACTGTTGTTTTTGATATCTTTCAAACTCAGGTACATAATTTGCTGATGATGAATTTTTTTGGCAAGAGTTTCGCCAATTTTATTTGCAATTTTAGATTTGTCAGTGATTACATTATCACCATCTTTAAGATGGTGAACAGGAGATTGGAACCTTTTGGAGACATAGTTCGTCCAAGATTGCCGTTTGTTTTATTTGAAGGTACGACGTGCCTTTGCATTGAGAATTTTAGATCTATTTAAATTTTGGACAGTTGGATGGTGGCGGAAATAATGCTCCGCTTTTTTCCTCGCTTTTCTGGCTTGTCTACAATCTGGTTTCGTACATGTGGAGTCGTAATGGACTTTGCTATACACTCATAAGCTGTTTCATTTACAACGTCAGCAAAAGTTTTAAGGGGATCATTTATATCATTGAAACATTCAGGTCACAGTTTAGATTTAAATATAGTTTCATATAAGCCCCAGTTAGCCTTCGAATTCACGACAGAAAAAGAAGCATCAGTCTCTTATGTGGCCGAGCATGTATATCAAGTAGCATGCTGACATTAGGGTGATCGGTAGACGGCATTGTGTACTGTCGAGGGATGACATGCCCCAGGTTTATTTGAACAGCGTGTAGAGTATCGTGTTAGTGTCGTGATAACATATATGTATGCACACCACAACCCATGTGGATGCATAGATATGCAAACAAACATCACAGATGACCTTTCAAGGACGTACCTCAGTTGATCAACCACGCTTGATCTTACCCCCATACCTAACAACAACTACGAATTAACACATACATACCTCAGTTCTCTTACCCTATGCTAGACTACAGCTACGAATTAACACATACATACCTCAATTCTCTTAACCCCATACAAGACAACAACTACGAATTAACAGATGCGTACCTCACTTCCCTTACCCCATACAAGACGACAACTACGAGTCCGCCTCCGTGGTGTAGTGGTTAGAGCGTCCGCCCGGAGCGGAAGGTCGCGGGGTGGATCCCCGACTGCGTCATACCAAAGACGTGAAAATATGGTACTTGTTGGTCCCTGCCTGGCGCTAGGCATTAATAGGTACAAGAAGGACTGGTCGGCTCGGAGTCAGTATAATGTGTCTGAGTGGGGTATTCATGCTTCATTGCGGCGTGGTATCTCAGTGGGCTAGCACTATAAAACCAGCTTAAGTCTGGGCTAGTACAAGCAGCCGCACGTACACATACACACGCATGCACGTCATATGGGCGAAATATTCTCAAGCACATGTTAAACCAAATTTCACCTCACCTCACAACAACTACGAATTAGCACATATGTACCTCAGTTCCCTTACCCCGATACAAGACAACAGTTACGAATTAATACATACATACCTCAGTCCCCACACCCCATACCAGGCATCAGGTATTATCTATGACCTAATACCTTATTTGCCGTACACCGCACGAGACAGCGGGTTGACCTGTCACACATATATTGTATCTGTCACTCGCCATTACTTGTAGGACAAATACATGTACATACGAGGTCTCACCCAGAGTCGGTGCAGTGTAGTCCCGATGCCCAGACTGCGCCTGTAATTCAAGGCTGCTAGGTCACTGCAATAGACAGTAACAGCAGCAGTTAAAGGCGTAGGTGTTCGTCACAAATCAAGGCTTTTGAAACTTTGGGGAGTGAGTGAGTGAGTTATTAATTAAAGGTCACATCGGCAATATTTCAGCCATATCGTGACGAAAACAATTTATACAATAAAAAGTGAAATGAGAACATTTGATATTGAAATGGAATATATGTACGTTATAAAAACCTGTCGACGAAGGACAGTAAGACAACTAGAATATCACAATTACAACTAAAACTAGTGTGGAGAGTTAAAACTAATAGCACTTTTTGGACAATACAATATAAAAACAAGCTATAGATCGCCAACACCAGAAGGTAGATCACCATACCAGGGACCATGGGGACTTACAGTACCTTGGCTACCTGCATGGACGAAACTTTGTGGACTAACTAGGCATTAGGCCAGTTGAAATCGACGTAAAAATAAAATACCAAGCCAGTTATTGCAGAACATTGTTCACAATAGCTGTCCACTTATCATGCGCACAAAACCAAAGAAAAATCAAGAATGGGAAAATATGTTTTTGAGGGTGTCCAAAAATGGGACCAAAGCTTTGTTTTCAGCAAACTACACAAAAGTAGTTCTCAGAAGATAGCACCGTTGCTATGTAAACAAACACCTGTCAACTTCAATTGAAGACAGACACTTACTTCCCACAATTGTGTACTACGTTTGGTAATCTGACAGTACATTGCCACAATCTTGGGCCTTGATAATGGCACTGTTATCCGTGTCTTGGGGTGAGCCGAGAGGCAAAGCAACACATCTGTTTTACTGGAGACTGTAGTCGATGTTGAAAGCAGACTCAGATCCTGCTGGTAATTATCATACATTGATGTTAACTCTATTAAAAATACTTGCAAAATTTAATTTGTACAGACTCTATGAGTTTACAATGGCTGGTGCCCCAAACTTCAGCTCCATAACATAATATAGTTGAGATCATACACTCAAATATTTTAAAACAAATCTTTACAATTGACACTACCCATTTTTTCTCTTAAAGGGATTTACAGAAAATAATGTCTTATTGGCATGAGAACAAAGAGATGTCTGAGCTTTACTCCATACAAGTTTTGGTGTAAATACAAATCCTAAATATTTATAAAAGATACATCTTAATTTGTTTACCATCATAATACCATTTTTCATAATCTTTTAGAGGCCCACCATTTCTAAAACAAGAATCTTAGTCTCAGATTAACTGACATAGCAGTAGATTTACAAAACTTCTCAAGAACTCTAATCTTTTTCTGTACTTGGTTTACATTTATCATGAATTTAATTAAAATGGTCTTTCAACATATTCAATCATTTGAGAATGCCAATACCATATGGATTCTCAATACCAAAGAATTAACTTGAAAACTGTCCCATAAGGCGTTTTCTCTAGATGCCTTGATGAAAAGAAATTCTTTTTTCGTTCATGACAGCTTACGAGAATCTTCAGATCAGCAAATTATATATACTCTTAAAATAAACCCCATGATTATCCAGAAAGTGTTTGGTAAAGCCACAGACGGCTATTAAAGCCTCTTGGTCAGAATAAAATGTTAGCATCTGGTGTGACCACCATGAGTATCGATAACAGCTTGGCAGCGGTGACTTATAGAAGAAAGGAGATGCCGAATGTTGTCTTGAGGATGTTCTGATACTCTTGCTGAAGTGCTGTGTGCAGTTCGTGTAGTGTCTGAGGTGGAGGATTACGCTGGCGCAAGCGTCGATCGATGTTCAATGGGGGACAAATCCAGTGATCGAGAAGGCCAAGGTAAGACATTGCCGGAGGAAGACCTGTCAAACACGTGCAACCGTTGAAGTTGAACTGGTCGTCTGGTTTTTCATAGCCAATTGCGCACAGATTTGTGGATGATGCGGCCGTGGTGCTTGAACGAACATGTCTCAACCAGGTAACTCCAGGTCGACCTGACCTGGGTCTGACATTAACACCCCTAGTATTTTTGTATCGGGTCCATAGGTTTGAGATGGTCTGTCTGGACACGCTGAAGTGCCTTGCCACATGATGCTGCGATGTCCGTCCTTGTACACAGCCGATGGCGTTGTGTCGTTGAGCTTCTGTCAGTCTTTTCATTCTCTTGTCATCCATAGTGGCTTAAAAGCAATGCGGCACCCGTGAAGAGCCACCTCCTCGTGGTGGGTGCTGGGTAACGCTAAGAGCTCTTCAAACCCCGTGTGGACCCGGGGGTATATTTGAATCCACCAACCTGTTAGCCGTGGGTTGCGCCCTGTGTCGGTGGAGGACGGGGAGTCTGGTGGTTGAGGGCACTGGTTCCAGGAACAGTGTTCCTTTGCCCAACACATCACTATGCCCCTTACTTCACCTGGACGGGTGGTTGAATGTGCCCGGTTCAACCAATCGGCTGGTCATGACAAGCCCTGTGTATAATTGTGTTACACATAATACTTCAACTTTTTAAAATGTTTTGGCCAAATGATCTTTCACTTGAATTTCAAGTGCATCTTTAATAATTTTGTAATTTGCCTAGAGTCGTATACCCAGAAGGCGGTGGCTCATGGGCCAATCTAGTGGAAGAATTATTCTTTCAGTTTCACTGCTTGAGTATATCATCCGAGTATCCCTGGTGCTGACCCGCTTGCTTTTAGCATTGTCTTTATGATACTCCCCGGTGGGTGGGGAGCTCGGATGATGAAACTTATACACTTACTATGGATAACCCCAAGCAAACTCAAGTAAAAGGAATCGTAAGAGACCGGGACCAACTGTTTGCTGATATGAATGAACTGGACATCGTCTCAGAAATGAAGGACCAAGGAGTGACTTTTGTGAAACGCTTCACGACCTGGAAAAATTCTGAAAATAGACCAACAAATACCTACTTATTCCATTTTTCTTCTCCGGCTGCTCCAACATCAATTAAAGCGGGATATTGCAATATCAGTGTTGACATGTATATTCCAAACCCACTGAGATGTGTTAAATGTCAAGAGTATGGACATGGTGTCAATAGCTGCACAAATTCTATAACATGCGCTCACTGAGGGTGAAAAACGCATGTAACTGAAGATTGTGATAGTAACTTCAAAAAATGCACAAACTGCTCTAGCACTCATCCATCTTTTTCCAAAGAATGTCCAATATGGAAACAACAAATGGAGATAAACGCCAATCTTGGCAAAATTATGTATCCAAAATAAATTCTCGAACGCCCATGTCCAAAGTATGGAACATGGTACAGAAAATTAAAGGTAAAGGCACTAAATCTAGCGTCCAACATCTTGAACATGGAGATCAATTACTTACCGATAAACCAGCGAATAAACTGGGTGAACTCTCGCTAAACACTCACACTCTTCTAATTATGTGCCTAAATTTCAACAATATCAAAACCAACAAGAAAAGAAACCTATAAATTTCAATTCAGATAATATGGAAGATTATAATGAAATATTTTCTATTCATGAACTCCATACTGCTCTTGATCAAGCTCACGATACTGCTACAGGAGCTGATAACATACATTATCAACTCCTGAAACACTTACCTAAATCATGTTTAGAGACGCTCTTACACATTTTTGATGATATTTGGACGTGAGGGAAATGTCTTTCCTCATGGCGTAACGCTATAGTAGTACCAATACCTAAACCTGGACGTGATCATACGGATCCGTCCAATTATCGACCGATTTCACTAACTAGCTGTGTTTGCAAAACCATGGAATGCATGATAAATAATCGACTTGTTTGGTACTTGGAAACAAATAACCTTATAATAGATATACAATGTGGTTTCCGTAAAAACAGAAGTACTGTCGATCACCTAGTGCGTTTGGAATCATTTGTTAAAACGCTCTAATTAATAAACAACACGCTGTGTCTATCTTTTTTTATCTTGAAAAAGCATATGACACGACGTAGAAATATGGCATTTTAAATGACTTACATAGCTTCGGATTGCAAGGCCGATTGCCTCAATTTATAGCCAACTTTCTAAATGACAGATAATTTCAAGTCCGCGTGGGTTCTACCCTGTCTGATCATTACAATGAGGATCAGGGTGTCCCACAAGGCAGTATTTTGTCTGTGACTTTATTTAGTATCAAGATAAACAGTTTATCAAAAGTTTTAAATGATTCAATTGATGGATCACTTTTTGTGGATGATTTTAATATTTCTTGTCGTGGTAAAAATATGCATACTATTGAACGGCAAATGCAGTTGTGTCTAAATAAAATAAATAAATGGTGTTGAGAAAATGGTTTTAAATTTTCAAAATCCAAAACAAATTGCATACATTTCTGCCGTAAATACAAACCACATAAAGACCCTGAACTATTTCTAAACGGCACACCTATCAAAGTTGTAAAAGAGACCAAGTTTCTGGGTCTTAATTTTGACTCCCACTTGACGTCTTGCGCATGTTAAATCTCTCAAGGCTAAATGTTTGAAAGCACTCGACTTGTTAAAAGTTGTTTCCAATTCAAAATGGGGAGGGGATCAAACTACCCTACTTCACGTATACAGATCACTCATTCGCTCCAAACTTGATTATGGCTCAATTGTATATGGTGGAGCCTGTAAAAGCAACCTTAAAATGTTAGATTCTATCCATCACCAAGGTCTCAGACTTTGTATTGGATCTTTTAGAACTTCTCCTGTTGACAGTCTATACGTCGAGGCAGATGAGCCATCTCTTACACAACGACGTATAAAATTATCTTTACAATATACTACAAAACTATACTCCAACAAATCTAACCCTGCATTTAATTGTGTTTTCAATCCCCTCTATGAGGATTTATACAATCAGAAACCTTCTCTTGTTCCGCCTCTAGGTTTAAGAATTAAACCATTCATTTCTGCTGCCGGCATTGAGCTGGTAAATATAGTTCCTTCCCGTCTTCTTTCTTCTCCTCCTTGGCAATTGGTTAGGCCACAAGTTGACCTAACATTAACCACTTTTAAAAAATCAGAAACTAATGACTTACAATATAAACAAGAATATAATCAATTAAGAAATAAATATAATTCATACAAATCCATATTTACAGATGGGTCCAAGGATTGTGGCGCAGTAGCTTGTGCCACTGTCATTGGATCCAGAACAATATCTTCTCGATTGCCTGATAACAGCTCTATTTTCACAGCAGAAGCAAACGCAATACTAACAGCTCTTAAATATATTAATAGACACCCCAAATATAAACAATATATCATATTCTCAGATTCTCTTTCTTGCCTTCAGGCCATTCAAAATCTCTCTTGTAAACATCCACTTTCAATTGAAATAATTGAATTGTATAATGATCTTGCAACTGGCTAATACGACATCGTCTTTTGTTGGTTACCCAGCCACGTTGGCATTTCTGGGAACACAATAGCCGATCTTGCTGCCAGGGCAGCACTCAAGAAATCTGTGACACCACTTTTTTTATTCCTTACTCTGATTACAAAGCTAGCATTAGAACTTTCATCCGTGATCTGATGCAGAAGAAGTGGGACACCCAAGTTGGTATCAATAAATTACATGCAATAAAACCTTATATTGGTTACACCTACTTTCATTGTCAGTCCAGATTTGAGGAGGTCATCATGCGACGATGTCGTAAATTGGCCACACAAGATATACTCATGAATACCTATTGAAAGGTGAGGATCCTCCATTTTGCATCCCTTGTGAAGACAGAATCTTGCTTGACTGTGTTGAATATTCCATCACAAGGGATAACTATGTATCCCCGAGGGGGGTTAAAGTACTGTAACATTATTGTCCTCCTGAGAGGGAGTCCGAAAACATTCAAAGTAAATTTCAACTTCCGTTTTTTAATCGTAGAATATGTGTAAGTTTAATGTATGGCTAGATATATCTAAATTGCTAACAGCTGAGGGGTTGATGTAAATCCAGCTGGGGCCCATGCAGGAAGCAAATGTACTGTAAGTCCCCATGGTCCATGGTCCCAGACAGTCCAGTGATCAACAGCATGAGCATCGATCAGCGCAATTGGGAACCGATGACATGTGTCAACCAAGTCAGCGAGCCTGACCATCCGATCCCGTTGGTCGCCTCTTCCGACAAGCATGGGTTACTGAAGACCAATATTCTAACCCGGACCTTCACGGGTTCCTTGCAGATGTGTATACAACATGTGTCATATTTGAGATTAGTCTTCCTCAATAAAGTACAGATTCCAGTACTTCTTTGGGTTGCTTTCCGTTGACTTTATGTGCTGACGAGTAGGTTCTTTACTCTGAGCATTAAACTCAGCCCCAAAAGTACTAGAATCCCTGATTTATTAATAAGGAGTAACCGCGAATATAACACTTTCATTTGACCACTTGCTAGAAAGACATCGTGTATTTTAATAGCCTTGGCAATTGGAGCCAAATTGACAAACGTCAGAGGGGTGCGCAGAGTACGTGACGTAGAAGACCAATTGTCAGACTTCCATTTATATAGAGTGAGTGAGTGAGTGGGTTAGATTGCTGACTTTGTGTGCTGACGATTAGGTGCCCCACTCTGAGAGTGTTGGTTCGAATCCAGGATGTGAACGATAACAAATTCTAGAATCCTATTCTACTGAGAAAGGGTCATCGTTTATATTTTACTGAGAAAGAGTAAGCGTTTATATAACACATGTTGCATTGGACAACATTCTGATTGTGTAGTTGCAGATGTGGGCGTTGAGTGCTGTCTGAACAGGTTTAAATGTATATCTCTGAATGCGGTAAACGTTCACATTTTGTGTTTGATGTCAACCGACTTTTGTTTTCCTTATCTGCTTGTACAAAATATGTCTGAGATTTTTAACAAAAAAATGAAAATGATAATTTGATACACGTGGGACTATTCAATTTCAGTCTGAACATTCCCGGGATACCCCGTTATGTAGTGAAACGTACAGGTCCACTGGAACCGTTGTGGTTAGTTTCACAATCAATATTTATTCAAACATGTAACTGTCTAATGCGTTCTTTTTCATGAATGCCAAGCTACGACATAAATCCATTAGAACACCTAATCGCCAGGAAAGTCACTCTCGATTATCTGGGACCTCCACATAATAAATGAATGATTAATGAACTCAGCAATGCAAACATAACGCTTATCATGCTAAGACATTCTGCTATGTCTTCAGATCATGGTGCAGTAACGATATTTGAACGATCACTAACACGAAGGTAGTTGTTGTGTTGTGCCAGAAGTGGTTGACTGCATAACACTGCATGACAAGTGGTTCAAGCGTCCGTTGCACACTGTCTTATATCACCTGGTACCCGTGAAGATCCAATCACTGACATCTTAAACTTTGATTTCGCTGATAAACCAGCCGGCCTACCCAGCTGTGTATGTAACTATATTACTATCTTTAAGTTAATACAAAACAGAATGTGTAACATGAGACATACAACTCATAAACAACTCTGTTTTGTCACAAGGAGTTTTGATGATGTTATGTTCGTTTTTTGTCTTAAACATATTTTATTCATTCAAGAAAGGGCTTCGACACAAGTTATCTCCCGATAATTACACAATTCATCTTAGAACAATGTACACAAGTAATAGACATAGGCAAGGTTATGTACAACAGAAGTTAATTGAGAAAACATTTTGTTTGAGAGATATAGATATGTACATATTTGAAAACATTTTGGTTTTCAGTGATTGAGAGACCTGCATTGCCATGTAAGATAAGAGTTCTTTTTCTTGTTGATCTTAGGGGTTTTTGCCTACAAGAAAATCTGCTCGGACTGGGATGTTTCAAAACTTTTGTAATAATTTTGTCAGAATGCAACTATATCTGTGATCTGGTATGCAAGAAGCGACCGACGGGATTGGGTCGTCAGGGTGACGTGGTTGACACGTGTCGTCGTATCCCAATTGCGTAGGTCGAAGCTCATGATGTTGATCACTGGATAGTCTGGTCCAGACTTGATTATTTACAAACCGCCGTCATATAGCAGGAATCTGCTGAGAGCGGCGTTAAACAACAACCAACCAACCCTTACTGTTTGTTAGTGATTCCAAACTAACCGTCAGTGCAAGAGAACACTGACAATTCGCTGGTGGTTTATCGTACAATCACCTCTGCTAATATTAGATTGTTTTACGCATACGGATAGTGTTTTGTCCTTTATCTTCCGAGTGTTTTATCTTCCGAGCAACGGGTATCATTTTAAACGTTTGTACACAGCCCCACATCTCGCATACATACACAGGTGACCATGGCGTTGTCTTCATACTTGCACAATAAACACTCATGAATGCCGTCCCTGGTATGGTGATCTACCTTCAGTTATTGGCGAATTATAGCCCAATTTTATACTGTATTGTTTTTCCCCTATAGTTAAAACGTTTTAGATTTAATTACTACTTTTACATACATATCTGTGATATTCTTGTTGTTTTACTGTCCTTCGTCGGCAGGTTTTTTGTTAATATACATATATTTCATTTCAATATCAAATGTTCTCGTCACGATATGGCTGAAATATTGCCGATGTGACGTTAAATATTAACTCACTCACTCACTCATGAATGTCAAGCTACGACATAAATCCATTACAAACCCTAATCTCCAGGAATGTCCCTCTCGATTATCTGGGACCTCCACATAATAAATCAACTCAGCAAGGCAAACATCATGCTTATCATATACAGGACATTCGGCTATTCAAGGGTGATAAATGCCTTTAGATCATGGTGCAGTAACTATATTTGACCGAACACGAAGGTATTTTGGTTTAGTTGTGCAAGAAGTGGTTGACTGCATAACGCTGCATTACAGGTGGTTCAAGCGTCAGTTGCACACTGTGTTACATCGCCTGGTACCCGTGAAGATCCGGGTTATAATTGATTAACCCATGCTTGTCGTACAAGACAACTACCAGGGATCGGGTGGTCAGGCTCGCTGACTTGGTTGACACATGTCATCGTATCCAAATTGTATAGATCGATGTTTATGATGTTGATCACTGGATTGTCTGGTCAGACTCGACTATATACAGAACGCCGCCATAGAGTTGAAATACTGCTCAGTGCGGCGTAAAACAACAAAACAATCCTAAACCAAAACTCGTGGTAACTGACTTAGTGACTTCATCATGAACTGTTCAAATGCCAGATATGTATCAAGTTATGAACCCGCATCTCAGTTGGATCGATTGTCATGATGTCAATCACTGCATTTTCTGTTCAGACTCGATTATTTCCAGACCGTCATACTGTTGAGTCCGGAATTAAACAACAATCAAATAAGCAACATCACTGAAAGCTGTTTTCGAATATGCAAGCATTTAATGAATACCTCTTTATGACAAAGTTCACAATCACTGACATCTTAAACTTTGATTTCGCTAATAAACAGTTACTTCTTACCCAGCCGTGTATGCAACTATATTGCTATCTTTAAGTTCCAACACAAAACAGAATGTGTAATGTGAGACATGCACAACAAGTTTCTGATGATGTGATGTCTCCAATACATTTGCGCCAAGTGTGTATTTACTGTAACAGTGTGGGAACGCTGCTTTTGTTTGTTTGTTGACGGGTTAAAGTGACCTCTAGATACCTATTAAGTCTCACCAATCTAGTGAAGATTCCTTCAACATTTGGCAAAACACAGAGCTACGTTGTATTTGTACCTTTTCATATTCACCCAACTATGACAGAGCATCTACTCACTTTATACCGACGGCATTAAGTAATTTAAATTACCGGTATACGCCCTCTGCACGTGGAACCCGCAGACATCTATGTGATCAGAAGAATCAAATCAATCTGTATTTTTGCCTGCTTCACTGCTGCCTGTAGACGACATAAGGCATGACGACGTTTGTCATGTAGCTGAAAGAAACGAGTTCCCTTGTGCCCTTTCCAAAGTTTTAGTAAATACTGACAGACGAGTGAGTGAGTGAGTATGGTTTCACTCGGCCTTCAGCAGTATTCCAGCAATATCACTGCGGGGACACCAGAAACGGGCTTCACACATTGTACTCCCACGTGGGGAATCGAACCCGGGTCTTCAGCGTGACTCTTTGACCATTAGGATCCCTCCCGCATCTTGAAGCCATGGGGGCGGTGGGGTAGCCTAGTGGTTAAAGCGTTGGCTCGTCACGCCGAGGACCCGGGTTCGATTCCCCACATGGGCACAATGTTAAGCCCATTTCTGGTGTCCCCGCCGTGATATTATTGCTGGAATATTGCTAAAAGCGGCGTAAAACTCTACTCAGTCAGTCAGTCAGACTTGAAGCCATGGCGAGGCGACATTGAGAGTTGACACGAAGATTGGTAGGGTTATTTCCCTTTATCTTTCCTGATATGCCTCCTTCTTGAGGTGAATCCACACTCGGCTGACATTTCTAATATGATTAGGTAAATCTTAAATATACAAGAGCATAGTTTTAATAGTAGAATAATGTTCATGTAATGTTTGGCTAAATTTCTCAATAATCGCCAACCCTAAAGGGGATGGTGTAAATCCAGCTGGGGTCCATGCTGGTTGTTCAAGTACTGTAAGTCCCCATCGTCCCTCGTAAGGAGATCTGCCTTCAGTTTATATATTGCCTTACTATGTTTTAGAAATCCACTTTTAGATATAGATGTTAAACTGAAAATTCTGGTTTTTGTGATAAATTCATGTTTTATTGTCCTTTAGGGACAGTTTGCTTTATAATTTACATATATTTATTATGCATTTAGACCTTGTTTTAGTCACGATATGGCTGAAACCCTGACAATGAGACTGTATCACATTGAATATTGTAATTTGAATCAGTCACTCACTCTCTTTAAACCATGAACTCAGTATCTTTATTTCATCGTCATGTTCTTGATTCACGTGATTCCGAGAGAGGAAGGTTTCAATGTGGGTTTATATAGCTTTCAACCTGTATGTTTTAGGACTAAATGATCCATTTAGAAATGCTACAATACAGCAGTAATATTGAATAATTGTTTGATGTTTAATTAACTCATTTTTCATTTCCTCAAATCCGTTTTACGTGATCTATCAAATCAAAATTCTTGTATATGACTTTGGGAACAATCTGGATGAGAGAAAAAACGATTGTGGATGTTTTAGGGCTCCAATGACAGAGATACTTGCTGGGTCCCATTAACACACATATCATGCAAGCAGCGGGGCGTATTCGGCTTGTTCCTACAAGATACTTCGGATAAGTACCTGTATTAAACGGAAGCGATTTCACTGAACCCACACATCGACTATTCCCTCGGCGAACAGCGCGCGCATGTATGTTCATGAGATTTGCGTTGTGCTGGACGCATGAACTTGTGAAACTCCGTGTATCATGAAATGTGGATTCATCAATACATACTGAGATGACCAATGGGACTGAGGTGACCTGAATGTTACCCTCATGTCCACGTCCGATGCTTGCTACGTTGCCATGCACACCCTCTATATACTGTCGTTGTTCAGTAGCTTGTATATGAGGGTAATTTTATTCTCATTAATGATATGGTCAAGCCCGCATGTTATAGTGGGCAGCGGCTAAGCAGATAAAATGTGCATTTAATGATAAAAGCATGAAACTTTGCACATCTATAGACCAATGCACAGTGAACATTTAAGGATATGGAGGCACTCAAAATAATTTTCATTTGCGCACGAGAAGTAGATAAATAATATTTTGCCTTTTCTGTCTACTGCCTGCTATCAATACCCAAAATACTGGTCAAACATCTTGAAAACATCTGAGTGAATGTTATGAACACTGGCTCCCGCACCAGTGCATGTAAGTGAGGACTGTAGAAGTGATGCACTTGCATCGATTGTTACACCTTTGCTGAACAAGATACCAACTCCTGACAAGATTTTTGATGCTTGGTGTAGTGTCGTTCAGGGAGGGATACTAGTATACTGTCCACTTTGATCAGTTCATGTGATCATTTCATGGACTTTGAGGACATTTTGGAGCCTTCACCATGGTGATGACAAAGATGATGGGTGCTAAGATTGAGGCCATGTCTTTAGATTCTTTAAAAGGTTCTGAGGTTGTATATCTGCTGGAATCCCTTACTTCTAGCAAACTGATCAAGACTCTTCCACTTATCATTATACAGGCTTCTGATAGATCTGCGTAGAGACTGGGAAACTGATGCTCTGCTGGAATAGCCACGCCTTGACAAGTATTTCGTGATATGCTCCATGCGTGCAGATGGAAGGCACCCGGGTTTTGATGCTGCTGCTTCATGTGAGGATAAGGTGAGAACGTTTGACCAATCTGGAAGTTTTAGAACCGGATTGCCTGCCAGCTGGATGAGTTGGCTGTCCTGGTCGTCAATGACTGATTGGTGAGTCGAGGGACCCAGTGGCTAATGGCTCGGATAACTGCCTAACCTCCGTGATTGTTGTCAAGTAGATTCTCTTCTGGAGACCACAGCCCTGAGGTTACATCTGTGACGCATCTACATACAGATGCAGGTTAAAGCTTGCGCTCGCTCAGAAGGTCCCTTCGCATACCTTCGATTTCATCCTCCACCATTGGAAATACTGTAGTAGGTGACGTGGTAGTTGTGACCTGCTGGTCCAGGAGTGAGGTTAGAAACCTCTGGATGGGTCATCGGTTGCATTATGCTCCTCGTTTGGCAGCACCCGTAGGCTGAAATTCAACTGACGTTTGAAGGTAACGGCTTGTTGAAGTGATTTAATGCCAATGTCTGGGTAGAAGGTGCATCTAATTACCATGTTCTGCAGGAAGCTCCCAATGGGCTTGGTTACCCGTGTGAATAACCACGGGCCATGAAAATGCCAAAATGTTAGAACCCTCCACTGGTAGTTTTGATGGTTGAACAGGAATCTTAGATACTTTCTGGATCCTTGGGGATTGGCATATGCAGATATGCATCCCTTAAATCAATGCTTGCCAGAAAGTTGTTCTGTCTTATCATCTGCTTCAGCTGTAGAAGGTGGAGAATTCTGAACTTCTCTGGCTTCAATAAGTAACCGTTGCTGAACTTCTTCATATTAGTCTGGACTTTTCTGATGAATTGTTCCTGGGAAGCAAGAAGAATTGAGGAGCAGAACCCGAGTCGAGTGCCTCTTCGGGTATAACTTCTAATGCTTCTTTGGATAGAAGTGACTCTATCACATCTGTGAGCTTGGGTTGTAGGGTTTCTGCATAATGTATCTACGGAAGATAGAATGGAGCGGAATGTTCATGTTCACTGGAATGGTATATCTTGTCCATAAGATTTTTGTGATGAATGGGTCTTCCAGAAGGTCCCAGTTTGCCAACACTTTCTTGTTTACGTAGTAAGGTGAGTTCCACCGATGCTGAGTTGATCCGGTCAGAGATAGACACCTGGTACTTCTGCTGACTGACCATGGTGGAGAAAAGCATATGTTCTTTGCCGGACTGTGGATCTTTGAAGTGTGATCATCGCCCTATTGATGGATCTGGACATGGCGAGGCCCAGGAAGATTCGTCTGATAAAAGTATCACGCTGGGCAAGCTTCCTGTCTTCGATTCTGTAAGATCTGCTTTTGGAGGCTGCCAGCAGGTTGTAGTTTTTCGTCCTGCCCGCAGGAATGGTGACATGCCGTACAGAGGGGAACGTTTTAGTGTTGATATGAGATGTGGGAAGACCCTGCTTTCAGGTAGCTTTGGTTCTTGATGACTTGAAGAGTTTGCTCCAGTTGGTGGTAAGGTGAAGGAGGACGATCCTTCGATGGGAAGCTATGGATATCACGTCTGCAATCGAAGTTAGTAGTTCTTTGTCATCGCCCTTCATGACATAAGTCTCGCCCTGTTGGCACTAATATGAAAGAGTCACAGGCATGGTCACATACATCCGCTGCACATGCACAGCTTGGAATGTATATATAGAACGTCATCCTTGTGCATTTGGATGTTTTGTATTGAACCAGAAGATGTCATTGGAGCAGGGGAAACAACGTGTTCGAAGAAGAACGAGTTTTTCTCGGTTCCCATGACATCTTCAAGTGTGATTTTCATAATAGATGTGTTTTTCTTTATAGATGACACGAACATATCGTGAACACTTTCACATGACGAAAGGGATCGGGTGGTCAGGCTCGCTGATTTGGTTGACACATGTCATCATATCGCATGAACATGCTGTTGATCACTGGACTGTGTGTCCAGACTTGATTATGTACATACCGCCGCCATATAGCTGAAATATTGTCGAGTGCGGCTAATAACTTCACTCACTCACTCACTCACTCACATGTTGTCTGGCTAATTTGTATGTTGGGATTCATGTAAAACTCAGGCATCTGTATTAACTGAGATAGCATGTGCTCCCTCGTTCATGTGTTCTCATTATACAGGATTAATTAACTTTAGCACTATTCTTATTGTCAGGTTCATACTGTAAAATGTTGTAATTCGTCTAAGTGCTGAATAGAATTTTTGGTAAACTTTCGTCTTTGACAGATTACAACAATTGAAAATTAAAAACAAATTTCTTTATTGTTTTAACTAAATGCCTGTATGTTCACAATCCAATGCTACGTACCGCCATACATATACGTACAGAATAATGCCCAATATTTCGCTCACAGAAATAGTTCAAATAAACATATGCAATTCAACATATTCAATTTTCGCACCAGACAAGAAAAACTAGTCAAGCTTCCTTGACTAGAGATTCCCTATAAGGGAAGGATGGGAGTTCACGCTGCGTAATCTGCCTGACTGTAGGTTTGGTAAACTTTCGTCATTGACAGATTATAAAATTGAAAATTAAATCAACAATGTCTTTATTGCTTTAACTAAATGCCTATATAGCGAATAAGAGAAATGATAAAGCAATCTGTCAAACAGTTTTTTAAACCCGCAAAAACACAAAAGTACACCAATATCTTTAAAATATGAAGAAAATATTATTCCCATGGTTACAAGAAAATGCTGAAATTCTGTAATTATGCTAGAAACATTGAGGGACCGACTCCGAAAAGTCTTTTGGTATTCTTATGTGTACATAATGTTCATAAAAACTGACTCTGTTTTCCATCTCCCGACTTTCATGACTTGTTTAGGATCCTGACAATTCTGAATTGCCAGTGTTGCTTCTGTTGGATTTTGCAGAAAACTGCTTGGAAGAAAGTCCGACATTTTATGGATTGTTCTAGAATCTGTGACACAGTAGATGCCCGCACGCCTCTGTGGGGTGCATACAGAAAGAAAACACTACAAGTATCCGTTCGGAGAGTCTGTCCGCTCTGTGTAATCCTTCAGTGTCTTTAGAGGTGCAACTTCCTACAATCTGCAGGCTGAACCAAAACCAGTTCGTGAAGTGTCATATTTTTATGCCAAAGCAGTTAATAGCCAAGGACTGACTGACTGACTGACTGAGTTTGGTTTTACGCCGCTTTTAGCAATATTCCAGCAACATCACGGCGGGGACCCAGAAATGGGCTTCACACATTGTAGCCATGTGGGGATTCGAAGCCGGGTTGTTCGGCGTAACGAGCCAACGCCTTTACCATTAGGCTACCCACCGCCCCAATAGCCAAGGTACCATGCGCATGAAAGACATTTGATTTGTGGTAAACTCGTTGCTCCTAGTCAGGTGTGTCTGGGCGGCATAATGTACCGATTTCGGGGGCAATATCTGTTGAGCGCAACATAGCCACCAGAGCCAATAGAGTCATTGCCTTTTGGCGGAGCTGTGTTATTGACAACATTCTGTTATCTGGCCATCTTTGAAACAAATCACTCAATGCTGATACCGGCATCACTGTGGAACGCTGCATAGGAACCTCTGTACCAGACTTAACTAGAGCTTTACTAATCTAGATACATCGGGAGTGTGTACCATGTTCCTGTTCTGAAGATTCATAGTTTCATAAAGACAAGATATAAGACTTTTTAACTGACATCTTGGTTTAGGTGATGAACCTACAACCTTACGCAGAAAATCTACTAACTCAGATGCACTAGTAGGTGGAAAGACACATTTCTCTCCAACATAAAAATCTCTAATTTTGTTAACATATGAATTGTACAAATGTAGAGTACTCGGCGCCAAAACATGTGATATCTGATCAACAGCTCGATTCGTCCACTCAGAACAATTAACCGTTATTATTATTATTATTTGATATTTATATAGCGCACATATCCATGTGCTGAGTGCATCTCAAAGCGATGGTAGTTTTCCCTCGATCATTGGATTTCAATCTCAACGGCACATCTTATTATCAATCTCAACTCCCTGGGGAGCATACAACTCTTGCAGCCACTAGGCGCACCGAGTTATTGCGGTTGTCCCATCCTAAAGAGGTACCCATTCACAGCTGGGTGGACTGGGACACATAGTCAGAGAACTTTGTCCAAGTTTTACTGCACGTTGCTGTACCCGCAACTAGGTGTTTGCACGTATTCATGTGGCCACCATTTGGTCATATACCAACGGATTCGTGGGTTCTTTTAAGTGCACAGGGTTGTGTACTGTACACTAGGGTTGTGACAACACTGAAAGAGTCTGCACACAAAGTTGACTCCAAGGTTGTTACACCCGCTCACAGGTGGGCTCGATCCGGCACCTCATGCTCGCTGGATTACTAGCCTGGCGCCTTAGCCAGCTCGCCCACCATGCACCCGTTCCCTACTCCTCCAAGCGAACAGTTTCCATTTTGGAATTGTCAGTGGTTGCGGTGTTGCCAGTAGTGGAAGGCAACAATGTCGGTGACGAGGAAGTTTCAGAGGTGAGCAAAATGATAGTTTCTGTAGACGATGAAACCACGTCTCATCTGGCCACCGTGGTGCTATCAATGTGGCAAAGGACTTCGTGGATGCAACTTTCTGTGGAATGTCTGGTATCAATCTGAACGGAGGGTTGACAAACTTGTTGCGTACATGTACATGCCAGTCGTTCTGATTCGGCCCGTCGACCCCGTGAGTGTACCGTTCGCATGCTCGACTGTTGTAGACTTGCAGCTGTGTGGCCTGATACAGCGCAAATCTGTCCATCGTGTGTGATTCTGATAACCCAACAGGGAGCACATTCCATTGATAATACCACCCATGCCAATAACATCTTAAGTATTTTCTATCATCACACTGTGAATTGGTACATAATGAAATCCATCCCTCAGATCCAGAAACTGTCATTTGACTCAATAATGTGTGACAACATAAAGAGACATAATCATATCTAAATGTTGGTACTGAACAAAAGGAGTTCACATGTTGCAGATCAACAATTAAGCTCGACTTATGACTGCGTTTTGGAACAACACCTAGAGGATGCACACGACATAATTTATCAGACACTGATTGTATTGCTCCAGAAATTATCAGTCTTGAAATCTCTTCATTATACAAAGTTAACCTGAGAACTTGGCTGTGTAGATATCTCTCTCACAAGGGATCAAAATTATCATTCCACTAGTCTCAAGGATATGTTTCGTAATTCTATTATTTTTATTCTTGGCTTCTTAAGAGAAATTGAACTGATAGATACATTTTGAAATCGATATGTGTTTTTAAGTTGGATTAATATTATGATGAACTGAGAACATAGATGGTGGTGACACTAAGAGGGTTAAAGTAGTGTAAAAATATTGTCCTCCTTCCGGTGAAACATAGGTCCATTGTTGATGAAATTACATAATTTTGTCTAGTGTTTTAGAAGTTTGATTGACTTGAGTATTTTAAATATTGGCTAGCATAACCTACAACCACTGATAACCAAAGGGATGGCGTAAATCCTGCTGGGAAATCATGTAGGAAGCAAAACACTGTAAGTCCCCTTGATGCCCAGTAAGATGGTCAAACTTTGGTTGATAGTGGTTTATAGCCTGGTTTACTGAATCTACTATCTTCTTGTTTTAATTATGGCCAGAGTTGGATTTATTTTACAATTGTGACATATCCACTTATTTTACTGTCATGTGTCGACAGATATTTTAAAATTGATTACCTTGTTTTCATCGCTATGTATGGCTGTAATATTTTAAAATGTAATATTTAAATATGTAACATTTTAACTGACGCACTCACTTACTGAGAACTTGACAAACGATAATTGTCTTGAACACTTACAGACGGAGAGCAATGGGAGGTAAGTTAACGCCATTCTGAATCCATGGCAATATAAACTCTGGACATCCAATATTTTACCATCTCTGGTAACACTTAAGTAGAGTCATTACTGTTCCTGATTCACTCGAGGTGTTATTTTGAAAAGGTGGTCCGACCCGGAGACCGTAGGAGAATCTACCCCTGAACCTTGTTAACCCCGACCACGCCCACGCCCAAAGCCCGAAAGTAGCCACACTGGTGGTAGCGTTACGTAGGGTATTCAAGGACACTTCATTAAATGAACATGTATTTCTCTGCAATGTCCTATATATCCTTGCAGTATTGCGGTCAAAGTGGCCTTGAACTACCAGAGATGACTGTTCCTCCTGCAGATAACGTATCTGTGCGAGTTGAACTTGATATAGCTTAATTAAAGTGTCCTGTGTAATGTTTCTTGCATTGGCCACATGAAATAAAAGTTTCAATGTTGTTACACTATAACACGCACACCTTCCTACAGCTGTCACGTGCTCTTGATCCTCACGTTTAATGCCCTGCTTAGAACCCGGTACTTTCAAGTCTGCCATATAGGCTGGAATATTGATGAGTGCGACGTGAAACTCAACTCACTCACTCACTCAACTCTGCAGGGTTTTGTTCATTGTTTACAGTATCACATATCCCTGAATATCCAAAGCTACATTTCGTATAAAAGCGGTACCCTGGGCACTATTGTGCTGGAATCACCTCAGGATTTAAATCATCACTTGACATATCATCAGTCCTATCTAGCACAGTTGCTATGGCTATCCCGCACTCCAGCGGTTGGGTCAAAGTTCACTGAACCATGCGGTCCCGACTGACTATAAACGCACTAAAAGATATTAGTCAAGCGTCTAAAATATAACAAATGTAATGGTCTCAACTATCTAACCTATGTCTTGTATCACTATTCTGCACTTTCAGTTCCTTCAAAGCTTCAATTATCTCATTTAACTTTCAATCTTTTTTCGTCAGCCTGTTCGGCCATGTTGGCGGATGTAGCACCAGAAAGAACAACTAGCAACCTTCGTTGACTAGAAATTCCCTATAAGGGGCTAATGGGAGGTAACTTCAGACAGATTTTATGAAACATGCAATTATGCTCCTGTCTTGCTTGGAGGTATTCATTGGAATGAAGTCACATTCTATAATTTGTATCTGTATACATTTTGTCACTGTCCTCTGAAGATATAGTATTCAAGGGATATAAAATAACACGGTGTCAAAACAACTGATGTTTTATATCTTTAATGGGGTAAATAGTTTCCCATCGTAACACGGACGTCAGAAGACCATAGATTCTGCTAGAGTATTGGCCAAAATGTCCCACTGCATTTCACGCCATTTACAAAGAAAAGGCACAATATCGTCGTCTATATTCAGAAGATTCTCGGAATCTACTTCTAGCCATACTTCAATGGCAATGTTCATTCCATCTCATTTCTCTACAGGACAGACCCACGTTCGTTGAGAGTTGTCGGTGGACAAGTCTGTAGTGGGTGCTGGCCATGGTAAGGTGGTTTTGGTCTCCTGCTGGTGGTACTCAGTAATTATACGAGTTTTACGCCCGGTATGCCCTTGTTTGTCATTCTGAAACACAAAACGACGTCGATGTCGTCGCACAAAACGGTGCCTCAACTACGCTGCACGGTGGTACTGCCAGTGACATGACCGTGAATAACATGTAAGGTGCACTGACAGTCACAGTCACAGTGATTCCACTATTACAGAGCCACCCCTAAAATCATCATTTTGTCAAAGGTAACAACTGAAAGAGACTACAACTGACTGACTGAGTTTGGTTTTACCGTTTTAGAAATATTCCAACAATATCACGATTGGGCTACCCATGTGGGAATCGAACCCGTGCCTTCGGCGTGAGGAGCGAACGCTTAAACCACTAGGCTACCCCACCGCCCCGCAAAAAGGGTATAAACTTGGACATGTCGCTAAGAATGGTGACGTCTTGTCTTCGGGAACAAGGATACTCTCAAACAGATATACATGTAAACAAACTGTTCAACTGAAAAGTAACAAGTCAGAGAACAAACATCGAATTTGTATTAGGCAATATGTTTACCACTTATGTGCCACACTCGCAGATGTCCTCCATGCTTTTTCCAAAAGATCTTCTGAATTTGTTTATAAGACCCTCAGTGCTGTAACCATGATCAAACAAAGTTTGAACAAGAGTGGTATCATATTATCACTTCTTCATATCTCCGTAGAAATAGCGTGCTTGATTGTGAGCGGTGTAGTCACACCTGCTGTCACACTCTCGTGTGGACAGTTATAGTTGCACTTCCCCATGTTGATTTACTAAAGCAGCATGACTAAAGGTTCTCAGACAGCAACACATGTCCTCCGTGCATGGCCACAAAGGTGTTTCTCCTATTCCTTCACTCTCACCATACTGATTGCTGCTGCTGACATTGAACTCATGATCAAGCATATACCTGAAAAAGAGAGTCATCGTTTACATTTTCCACTGCAGTTTTCTCAAAGATGAGTTATTACATAAGTCTTTAGTAAGTGTATTTCTATCACGTGGACACGTTTGTCTCCACATAAATCCCCTGCTATGTGTTTCCGAACATCGTTTGAACCTCTTCCTATGCAATGGCCGCAGAATTAACTGATGCCAGTGTCTTCCGGTACCTGCATATCTGCAGCATATAGAAAATTATCAGTCGGAACTGGACTAGAGTGAGAACATTGCTTGATAATGACACAATCGGATGTTACCCAGACACACTTCTGTACTTGTTCGAAATTTTACACAGTCATCATGAAACATTTTACCTGCAAAAACATATGTGAAGTCATATACTCGGCTTGACATGTATATCCAACCTGCAATTGAAACAAAGCTATCAATATTATACTATACACACTACACACAGTGAGTTAGTGAGTGAGTGAGTGAGTTTAGTTTTTCGCTGCTTTAATCAATATTCCAGCAATATCACGGCGGAGGACACTAAAAAATCGGCTTCACACATTGTACTCATGTGGGGAATCGAATCCGGGTCACGAGAGCACGCTTTAGCCACTAGGCTACCCCATCGTCCCCTCATCACACAGACTTGTGTAGCTAAGGGTTATGCATATATCTCTGGAATCAATGTTCAACCCGATTGAAAACGAGTACTGGGTGGCTGGAAATTAATCATACTAACCTATTTACTCACTCGCTCGCTCACTCCACTCACTCCACTCACTCACCATGTCCATCCTAATTGAACACAAGTACTTGTGACATCTTCAAAGAAAATAAATGAATGTCTAGTTATGTCCTTCAATATGAAAAGTTATATTAAAAATATTATCCTTGCTTTCTTTAATTTCAGATTTTATTGATCACTTGATAGTGTTGCTTGTTTACAAAACACCGTGGCACGACAGGAGTGCAACTACATGGATGCTGTTTCAGGCAAGAAATATTTACCTTTTCAGGCAATTGAGTGAATGATGTGTGCTCTTGGCCGGCCAACTACAAATCGCGAACACTTACCCTAATCGCGACACATGGTGTCACCAATAATGTTCTTGTTTCCATTCATTCAACAGATTCTATTTCGGCTTATAATGAAAACTGGCTACTCCTTGGCAGTGACGTTCTATATCACATTTGGTATAATGATCACTTACTTGCTGCAGGTGGTCCAAGTATATCCCCGATTCCACTGAAAAAGAATATAAACCCATAGGCTAAAGACATCTTCTCTTTGGCTACCAAATCTAACATTGCTGGGCCCATTAATGCGTATAATCCTTGGCTGTACGTTCCGTATAGGAGCCCAAATACCAACTGTGTGCTGAAGTGGTCAGAATAAAGAGGAAAAACAGAAGAACTATTCCGGACAGGCCGGCAAGTCCGACGTGGAGCACCGTGTATGGAATTGTCGGATCTGAAGCTATCATCCCTGAAGCCACTCTTGAAAATACACTACCGACTCCCATTGCAGTGAACAGAGTTGCAGCTTCATACGCTGAGCTTCCCTTTCGTTGAGCATAGTTTGGGAGATGGAACACAGCTGCAGATTCACCCAACCTCCAGAGTATTATGCTGATATTGTACACCAAAAAGCCTTTGAGGGGAACAATTTTGCTGTAGACATGGCAACACATTCTTGGTACTGTTCCGATATCGCTTGAGGAATAGATTCGCCTGCGCTTCTTAGACATTAATATGTGGCTCTCGTTAAAGCTTAGAGCATGTTGTTGGAGTGATCCATCGTTCTTTTGTTCCAAATCCGTATCATCAAAAACTATATTTGGCTCATGCATATCACCACATCTGGTTTCCTTTGTGCTTGACTTGACGTTTCTTTCCTCGTGAAGAAAAGAACAGTGTTCATCCGAGTCTTGGTTAGTGGTTATAGTCACACATTGTGACTGTTGGTGGTGTAAAGGCCTTAAAGCCACACCAGCAACACACATGTGGAATTCAATAGCACCGAGAATCAACAGCGCCCCGCTGAGATTGTACTCATTGAGAAGGTATCTCACAAGAGGGCCAGATACCAACAGACCCATCCCTCCACCAGCAATACACACACCAAAAGCTGTAGCCCTTCGTTTGTCAAAGTAGTTTCCAACAACAACTGCTACAACATTACAGGCGAGACCAGTCCCAAATCCTGTAAAAAAAGAAAATAAATAATGTAATACTTAAATAAAGTTGCAGTTTCAGGGTTGTAACTGTCAATGCACTCGCGTTGTGTGTCCTTCGGTAACAAATTCACTTCACACGTGTCCAGCAAAAACTGATTCAGGTTGTTATTCAATGTTGTTGTATTGTATTCATTTCTTGTCATTTTCAGTAATTGTCTTGTTCTGTCTCAATTTCAACATTTTATTGGCATGAATTGATACATGAGGCAAATATCCATATATGACCTGCCAACAACATCCATCTATTTGGAAATTGATGGTAAATACCTGATATAAACCCGTAGGTGAATATATAAGTGCTGGTATCGATTTGCAGAAGGATGCAGCTGCCATTCCAATTAATGTGACCACCCCACCGGCCATTGCTGTTATTCGTGATCCCGTTTTGGCCTGAATCAAGCCGACAGCCACTGGACCTATAACAAATATGTTACACCTTATGATGTTTTCGTGCATGTATGATATTAATAATAAAGGTGAGGTGAAATGGGCCTTAACAATTTAAGAATATTTGGCTCATATGACAACGTGCATGCGTGTGTATGTGTGGCTGCTTGTACTAGCCCAGACTTAAGCTGGTTTTATAGTGCTAGCTCACTGACACATATATATCGACTCTGAGCCGACCAGTCCTTGTTTTACCCATTATTAATACCGAACGCAGGTACCATTTGTTTTGGTATAACGCAGCCGTGGATTGAACTCCGCGACCTTCCGCTCTCCGGGCCGACGCTCTAACCACTATACCACGGAGCCGGTCTATTTATACTAAACTTAATATTTATGCTTACTATTGTTTGTTTGTTGTTTAACGCCACACTCAGCAATATTCCAGCTATGTGGCGGCGGTCTGTAAATAATCGAGTATGGACTAGACAACCCAGTCATCAATATCATGAGCATTGATCATCATGTATCAACCAAGTCAGCAAACCTGACCACCCGATCCCGTTAGTCGCCCCTTATGACTAGATGGATTGCTGAAGACCAATTCTAACCTGGATTTTCATGGGTTACGGTGATTGGTAGCATTGTACAGTCAATGGCACTCAGAAAAGTGTCTGAGGAAAATAATGTCCAAATCCTCACATACCTTCCAAAATAGAAAAACGGTTCAATTTTATATTAGCAAGCTGTCCACATTGAAGGCAACTTTAAAAGAATATGTTTCATCTTTACTACCAATCAGATAAATTGTGCTGTAAAGACATTTCAGATGAATGAACATGAAATCTTAGAGGGAAGAATGTCATGTTAGACACATAAAAACTCATTCGAATTCATGCTCAACTTGTGATCTTGATCTTTACACATGAGGTGTACAGATATACAGATCACAAACGCACGCACGCACACTCACACGTGCCTCACACGCACATACACATAAACGTACACCTACCTAGTAAAGAAGACGTTCCATAGTTGACAGCACCTATCCAGGAAGCTTGAGTCAGATCATTTTCAATTTCGTCCAGCACGGCGATGTTCGTGACACCAGGAGCGTACGACAGTATTCCCACCATGAACTGTAAGGTGAAGGCAGCCACGAGAATCACCCAGGCGTAACCTCGGGCTATGTTTCTTCTGGAGACATCCATCGTTCCTGAGTGAGTGAGTGAGTGAGTGAGTGAGTTTGGTTTTACGCCGCTTTTAGCAATATTCCAGCAACATCACGGCGGGGGACACCAGAAATGGGCTTCACACAATGTACCCATGTGGGGATTCGACGTGACAAGCCAAGGCTTTAACCACTAGGCAACCCTACCGCCCCCCATCGTTCCTGAATTACACGTGATACTTGCAAACAACAACAATGTTACACCACAATGGTCACCTCGGAACAAAGCTTGTGGCAATGTTGAAAATGTCGGCCAGGATCATTAATAATATGATCAAACACAACGATTAACCCACATTGCTCGCGTGTGGACTGATATACATATAACCAGATCCAAGGTACACAGTGTCTCATGATATAATACTGTAATTGTATAAGTCAGATCCTCCCAACAGATAAAAGATTTAGCAATGTCAGCAAAATACAAATGCTGTAAATGTATATAATTACGGATCTGTTTTCTTTGGCGATTTTACACATTTTGTAAATGTGACGTGTTAACAGTGTTGTAATTCGGGTGGGATAAGGTTGTGGTAATTACTAAAGTGGCATCGGTAATACGTCCAGCCATACAGCGACGTTCATGGGAAGAAAATTGGATAAAAAATACAAGAAGGAGAACAAAATTATTTTATTACAGTGTCACATGATACAGTACAGATATTTTCAAATATAATAGTAACTTCCGGTCTATATGACTACGAGACACTTTGTACATTAAAATCAATCTGTAACTGAAATAAAAGAATGCCACCACATCTCCACGTACGCGCGAACCCACAGAACCCTCGCCACCACGTCCCTCCAACCCACTCACACATACAAATATAGACCCAGATTTGCATCTCTATTCACACAGACCCAACATACAGTCTACCTGTGCTGTCTGTGTCCGCCCTCACCTCACCCGCCCTGGTTACTCCGATCACATATAATCAGGACATGACCTTATTTCTCCCGTACAATGCTTGTCCTCTGAGGTCGCTGCAAATCTGGTGGGCGTTATCGGCGCAGAGATACGTTGGCCACTTACACATTCGATACACTGCAGTGAATGTACACGTACATGAATTAACTCACTCACACGTACATGAAGCATCTATCCTAATGTATGGTGGTGGCATTTACATGAAAGGTGTTTATTTGCCCCGTGCATATGATCCACTGTACAATGAAAGAATGTTCGGACCAAACCGACACGCAACCGGCTAGCACCTACAACCTTTGCAGCGGGTTAGTCTGGCCTACTCATATTTACACAAGTAACAATGATATACATGTAGCTGAAATGTAACGTATTGGCCGCCTTGCAATAAGTTCTTAAGCTGAGACCTTAGACACAACATGCCATTATATCCCAACACGAGCTGAATTTGACGTTCTGGTGTTTTCGATGATTGCGTTGCTGACGCTATATCGGGGGAGTACGTGCGCGATCGGAGAGCACAAGCAATTTCATCGGCAGGGCGGATGCCCAGTCACTGTCCTGAGAAGTTGTATTGACAATTGAAAACAGGAAGTTAAGTTGTTTAAAAAGCAAACAAGCATCACTATTATTTACCCGAGATCGTTAATACCACTTCAGATGCAAAATCAATTGCCTTTATAACAAAAAATAGCAAGCGTGAATTCAGTAAGATCATTCGTCTGCTGGTGACAGGCAATATTTAAATAGAAAGCGACGTTATCACGACACTCCCTCGCAGTGTGGAGCGAAAAGTATGGCTCATCGTCGAAAACCCATACAAAATCCACGGATGTGGCGAACGGCAACAGTTTCGCCGATACGATGTCATCAACCTTATTTTTGTAGGAAACACTTGATATTTTTGTGTGACATAGATGAATATATACTTTATCACCCAAGGTTAGTAAAATTAAAACTTCAAATGATATTACAGATAAAAATTACGTTTTTGTCTTACATCGTCGAAAACCCCTGACACCGGGATACCACAAACCCATAGGAAAGTTTTCAACAGTATTTGAATTAGTTAAATAAACATAATAATAGCTTTAAGGCACTAGCACTTTTATCATCTGAAAGTTTTTTATGCCCCAGATATGGACGTTATGTTATATCTATTTTTATATTCATTCCCATAGTTACATATATATACAAACATATTATTGTAAGTGAGTGAGTGAGTATGGTTTAGCGCCGCTCTTAGGAACACTCCAGCAATATCATGGAGTGGGATACCAAGAAAGAGTCCTACAGACCCTTGGGATAGAACCCGGCGTGACGAACCAAAGCCTTAGCTACTAGGCTACTCTGTCACCACAGTAACACAAGCAATATACAAGTAGTGAGTTAAGTTTTATGCCGCACCCAGCAATATTCCAGCTATATGGCGGCGGTAATATACAAGTAAGATAGGTTGACACATACCAGCTTCTAAAGGGTGGTTGAACAGTCAATGATTGAGAAATGGGATAAAAGGAAACCATCTTCTTTCAAAAAAAATTCACATCATTGTTTCTTTTGGAATGTTCTTTTTCTGCAAGAAAGATGAATTCTAATGTTATGTCATATCTTTGTTTAGGAACTTTAACAGGAACGTCAATAATGATAAAGGGAGTTTGCAGATAATTTAATTTGTGCCCTGATGACAAAAAAAAATATCTTACAGATAACAAGTGAGTATGGTTATCAAGCAAGTGATAACGGTGTAATCATTTACGGTATCTCCCTGTACGTATGTTAATTACATAAAGGCTTGGCTTATATCGTGTGATCACCATGGCTGGCTATGCCAGCGGTGGAATGATAGAGGGCTCATCAACGGCAACAAACTTAGAACATATATACTTTTTAGTGAGTGAGTGAGTGAGTTAATATTTATGGTCACATCGGCAATATTTCAGCCATATCGTGACGAGAACAATTTATAATTATAGTAAAGGTCAATAAAGTTAATAATTAAAAAACCTGTTGACGAAGAACAGTAAAACTTCTAGTGTATCACAGATATCCATTTAAAACTATCAATTAAATCTAATATATTGGAACTATATATGACAATGCAACATAATAACAGGCTATAGATTGCCAACAACTGAAGGTAGATCACCATACTAGGGACCATGGGGACTTACAGTACATTTGCTTCCTGCATGGACCCTAGCTGGATTTACATCATCCCCTCGGCCGTTAGCAACGTAGACAAATCTAGCCATACATTTAAAAACACACATATTCTACGATTAAAATTGCGGAGAGTTTCAATTTACTTTGAATGTTTGTGGACTTATGTATCCTCTGAGGAGGACAATAATTTTACAGTACTTTAATCCCCCTTGAGGATACAGCCACTAACAATCTGAGTTATCAATTCAAACTTCCAATCATAAAATATTTATCTATTTACAAATCAGTTAACAAATCTAATTCTTTTAAAAATGCAATAATTAAATGAGAACTTATATTACTAAAAAAATCCTTCATAGTTCTTGATTTGAGTGAGTGAGTGAGTGAGTGAGTTGATATTTATCGTCACATGGGCAATATTTCAGCCATATCGTGACGAGAACAGTTTATAATTATATTAAAGATCAATAAAGTTAGAAATTAAAAAACCTGTTGACGAAGAACAGTAAAACTACTAGTGTATCACAGATATCCATTTAAACTAGCAATTAAATCTAACATAGTGGAACTATAAATGACAATACAATATTAAAACAGGCTATAGATTGCCAACAACTGAAGGTAGATCACCATACTAGGGACCATGGGGACTTACAGTACATTTGCTTCCTGCATAGACCCTAGCTGGATTTACACCATGGGGACTTACAGTACATTTGCTTCCTGCATAGACCCTAGCTGGATTTACACCATCCCTTCAGCCGTTAGCAATTTAGCAAACCTAGCCATACATTAAAAGAACAGGTATTCTACGATTAAAAAAGTGGACGTTTTAATTTACTTTGAATGTTTTGGGACTTACGTACCCTCTCAGGAGGACAATAATTTCACAGTACTTTAACCCCCTCGAGGATACAACCACTAACAATCTATGTTACTAATTCAAACTTCCAATCATAAAATATTTATGTATTTACAAATCATTTAACAAATCTAATTCTTTTAAAAATGCAATAATTAAATGAGAACTGATACTATTAATAAGATCCTTCATAGCTCGTGATATAAAATAGTTATCCCTTGTGATGCAATATTCTACACAGTCAAGCAAGACATGCTTGACCGTGGTTCTTTCATCACAAGGGATGCAAAACGGAGGATCCTCACCTTTCAATAGGTATTCATGAGTATATCTTGTGTGGCCAATACCACATTGTTGCATAATGACCTCCTCAAATCTGGACTGACAACCCAAGTGAGTGTAACCAATATAAGGTTTTATTTCCTGTAATTTATTAATACCTACTTGGGTATCCCACTTCTTTTGCATCAGATCACGGATGTAGGTTCTAATGCTACCTTTGTAATCAGAGTATGGGATAAGTAGAGGTGTCACAGATTTGTTGAGTGCTGCCTTGGCGGCTAGATCGGCCATTGTGTTCCCAGAAATGCCAACGTGGCTGGGTAACCCACAAAAGACAATGTCGCATTGGCCAGTAGCAAGATCATTATACAATTCCATAATTTCTAATAAAAGTGGATGTTTACAAGAAAGATTTTTAATAGCCTGAAGACACGAAAGAGAATCGGAAAAAGATTGTGTATTGTTTATATTTACGGTGTTTATTAAAATATTTAAGAGCTGTTAATAAGGCGTTAGCTTCTGCTGTGAAAATAGAGCTGTTATTTGGTAATCGAGAAGATATTGTTCGGGATCCAATGACAGTGGCACATGCTACCGCGCCACCATCCTTGGACCCATCTGTATATAAGGATTTGTATGTATTATATTTATTTTTTAATTGATTATATTCTTATTTATATTGTAATTCATTAGTTTCAGATTTCTTAAACTTTGTCAGAGTTAGGTCAACTTCAGGCCTCACCAGTTGCCAAGGATGAGAAGAAAACAGACGTGAAGGAGATATATTTTCCAGCTCAATGCCGGCAGCAGAAATGAATTGTTTAAGTCTTAGCCCAAGAGGGGAAAAAGAGAAGACTTTTTTGTTGTGTAATTCTTCATTGAGGGGGTTGAAGACACAGTTATATGCAGGGTTAGATTTGTTAGAGACCAGTTTGGTAATATACTGTAAAGATTCATACTGCGTTGTGCAAGAGATGGCTCATCTGCCTCGACGTAGAGACTTTCAACAGGAGAAGTTCGAAAAGACCCAAGACAAAGTCTTAGGCCTTGGTGGTGGACAGAATCAAAGTAGTTTTAAGTTTCTTTTGCAGGCTCCACCATATACGATGGAGCCATTATCAAGCTTCGAGCGGACCAGTGATCTATATAAATGAAGGAGGGTAGCTTGATCCCCTCCCCACTTTGAATTAGAAACGACTTTCAACAAATCAAGGGCCTTCAGGCATTTATTTTTCAAGGATTTGATATGCGGAAGAAAAGTTAAACGGGATTTAAAAATTAGCCCTAAGAACCTGACCTCCTTAACAACCTTGGTGGGAGTGCCATTTAAAAATAGTTCAGGATCCTTATGCGGCTTATACTTTCTATAGAAGTGTAGACAATTCGTTTTTGACTTTCAAGACACCATTTATTTATTTTGTTTAAACACAATTGCAGATGACGTTCAATAGTATGCATATTTTTACCACGACAAGAAATATTAAAACCATCCACAAAAAGTGATCCATCGATTGAATCATTAAAAACCTTTGAAAAACTGTTGATCTTGATGCTAAATAAAGTGACAGACAAAGCACTGCCTTGTGGGACACCCTGATCCTGATTGTAATGATCAGACAGGGTAGAACCCACTCAGACTTGAGTTTGCCTGTCATTTAAAAAGTTGGATATAAATTGAGGCAAACGGCCTCGTAATCTAAAGTCATGTAAATCGTTTAAAATCCCATGTTTCCATGTGGTGTCGTATGCTTTTTCTAGATCGAAAAAGATCGATACTGCATGTTGTTTATTAATTATGGCATTCTTAACAAAAGATTCTAAACGCACTAAATGATCGATGGTACTTGTTTTTGCGGAATCCACATTATATGTCTGTTATTAGGTTATTGGTTTCCAAGTACCAAACAAGTCGATTATTTATCATGCATTCCATGGTCTTGGAAACGCAGCTCGTAAGTGAAATTGGTCTATAATTGGAAGGATCAGTATGCTCACGTCCAGGTATAGGGATGGGAACAATGATAGCATCACGCCACGACGAAGGAAATTGTCCAGATGTCCAAATACCATCAAAAATATGTAAGTGTATCTCTAAACATGATTCTGGTAAGTGCTTCAGGAGTTGACAATGTATGTTATCAGCTCCTGAAGCAGTATCATGAACCTGGTCAAGAGCAGTATGAAGCTCATGTATCGAAAAGGTTTCATTGTAGTCTTCCCCATTATCTGAATTAAAATTAATAGGTATGTGGGTGTGTATATTTAAGCTTGTTGTATATTTTACCATTCACCCATATTACCTGTTTTATTTAAAGCATGTTCATGCTGTATCCAGCATGACCGCAGTATGTAAGTATGTGTGTGGGTATGGGCTGGTTGGTTTGGTTGGATGGTTGGTTGGATGGTTGGTTGGATGGTTGGATGGATGGTTGGTTGGTTAGATGTTGGTTGGATGGTTAGATGGATGGATGGATGGATGGATGGATGGATGGATGGACGGATGGATGGTTGGGTGGTTGGTTGGCTTTGAGTGGGTGGGTGTGTGTATGTGGGGTTGGGGGCAATTGTACTGAGTATGACTCTACTATTGTATGTGTGTGTGTGTGTGTCTGACTGTCTATCTGTCTGTCTGTTTGTGCCTGTATGTGTGTGTGTGTGTGTGTGTGCATGCTGGTGTGTGTGTGCGTGTGTGTGTGTGGGGTTATGTGGGTATGTTTGCGTGCGTGTGTTTAGGTGTGTTCATGTATGTATGTATCTGTATGTATGTATGTACGTACGTAAAGAATTTTAACTATTTTATTCACATTTATATTTTAAATATATATACACATATATTCAAGTAATCTAGTGTCTCGTAGGCCAATTGGCCGGGTGCTGTTTTTAATGTATTATAATCATGACCATAAATTCTTTAACACGGCATGTGACACTTAAATAAAATAATTTTCGTCTTCTTCTTCTTCCTCTTCTTCCTGTACGCCTACATGCCACAACACCTACAGTACCCCTACACGTAGTTAAAACATCAAAGGGATTTCACCTACTTATAATGGAACAGGCCCAAAGACTTAATCCATGCGAGAAAAAGATGAACCAAGTAAAGATAAGCTTGATTAAAAGATTAATTGAGATTAACATATTAAGACTGACTTAAACTGAGTAAAAGATTATATCAATTAAATTAAGATTGGTTCGTTTAAACATATTATGGTTGCGTTCGTTTTGCACAAAGTGTTTCGCAGGTGCGATGAATTACGTAATCGAACGGCCTGAGCGTGTCTCGCGTGCGTTCGCTCGAGTGTCAAGAGGCCCTCCTGCAAAATCGAGGAGGGAGATCGTGAGAGTGGCGGAAGTACGTCATTTGACGATGTGTTTATAGCAACATGGATGAGTAGGCCAAAGATATTCGTCCTTGTTTACCGACTTACTCACACAAATGAACAAATTCGTAATCAATCAAGCTGTTGTTTTGGTTTTGGTTAATTCAATTGATTCACAGATGGTCGCAAATAAGTGTTACAAACCCGTACGAGTCATATTCGGACACTGCATCATGTCTGTGTCTATAGACAACTATTACTAGCAAGAAAATAATTACAGACATATTTTTAATCAACTGACCTAAAATTATTTTATTTGTTTGTAAACAGTCAACCGAGTGTGTCACCCAGCGGATCAATGTGTCGTTCGCGCGAGATGGCATGCGCAAGCTAGCAATCGAGTGAAACAAATTAAACGAACGGGTTCTATATTTCTAAAGAGCTCTGAATTGGTGAACAAGCAGGGTTGCTTACTTTTACACTGTTCCGGGAAATACAGAATTGGTTTCAAACCGAGTAAATGTTGCAGCATGAATTACCTAAAGTATTTAAATAAACCAGTTCTAACCAACTGAATTAAGCCTACGTTATACGGCTCTACAACATATCCTCTTACTATGCCTTACTGCCGGATCGTCAGATAGCCACCTACTCCAGACTTTTCCGATCGTTAAAGAATGAAGTTCAACCGTCCTCTTGTCCAAGTGTACCTCCAAACTGACTTTGAGTTGGCTGCTATTCGGTCATTGGACGATCCCAACATCCCAAGAGCTCTTGAGTTCAATGATTATGTGGTTGCCAACTTGGCAAACTGAACCGTGGACTACCCCGTCGACATCCCAACATCTACCGCTTCATTGAAGTCATCAAGAAAGTAGAATCCAGATTTCGCAGATCGACTTCGGTGCTGCTCCCGGTGAAGAAAAACGAGTCAACCGAGAGGTAGAGAATCGCTTGTGCCGCTTAAGAACACATCCATCCAATACTCAGATGCTGTTGGTACTTGACTAGTGACTCATTGTGATTTTCATGTGACTGATAAGTTGTAAACTAATTTGCTTACTGTGATTATCATGTGACTGATTAGTTGTAAACTAATTTGATTACTGTGAGAATAATGTGACTGATTAGTTAAATGAAATATATATACGTATATATAAATATTCTTGAGCTTATTTCCTTAAAAATGACACAGGTAACAGACAGGGGGATAAGGTGTGCATCCAAATGTGTTAACCTTATAAGCTACAGGTGCTTTGTAGCACATGGACGCCTTCCTATCTCTGTGTATATTAAAAGCGAATAATTTCGTATTGGTTCGAACATGCATCTAATGTACATCAAAATAAAATGTCAGCTATAATTCACAATGTTTTTGCTAGGAACTAATATGTATGCTTCACCGTGGCTTGCTAATATTAAATGCACGTGAGACGAATGTGGTTTTGTCATTCCTGTTTAATTATCCTCCTATGTACGACCGACAATGGCTTATCTCCACAGTATTTCAGCGTTTGTCTCATCAATTTATTCAGAAATGGCAGGCCGATCAGACAAATTCCCATAACGGTTTAATGTATAATCTCTTACAACCTCATTTTGGCAAAGAACGGTATATTCACATGCCTTGCAAATTGTCAATCCCGCTATTAATATTCCATACTAGTAACCATTTCCTACCCAGAGACTGGTCGATGGTCTGAAATAAATTATATATATCGCACCTGCAAGCTGGAATTTGCAACTTGTCGGTGATGAATACTATTACTTACTTGTATGCCCGTATTTCATTTATAATAACCTTGACCTTAAAGTTTCCTTTTTAAGGTTCATGTTTAGTCTAGGAAACTATAATACCTAGAATGTGTTGTCGGGAATTAGCCTGGGACCGCAATACCTTAAAACAACCAAGAGAAGCATCTATTGCTGGGGTATCCTCCCATTACCCCTACAGCTTATAACAACAAAGTTCACGGTCCAATGCACTGCTAATCCCCTTCCTGTTACCTGTTACCTGGACAATGGACTAGCCCAAACACATGAACACAAGATTTAATGTTTTAATTTATGGATTTAATTACACAAATAAATGAATATAATACACAGATATCTTCCTGGTCGTGACATGAATATGAGCAGCAGGTCATGTTAACTTTTTGATGTTAATTTTTGTCTTTTAAACAAGTCTCTATCCCAATTTGAGGAGATGGCCCACAGCGTCAAGGAACTGCAATGGTGTTTTCAGCCCAAGATTGAGCTGCTCCTTGAGGCGACACAAACGATGCTCCATCTCTCTGTACACTATCTTTCTGCTTCTCTGCGCTGCTCCAAAGTATATCTGGGACATTTTGCGCTCTCTGAGCGTGTTCAACTTTCCTAGCACCTCCACAAATCGGTAGATGTTGGGACGTCGATAATGGGAGTCCCCGGTTCAGGCGCGTTGTGGAATCCCTCTAAGTTGTTGTTTGTCCCTGGACCTGTTGTTGAGTGATGGTTCCACAGTGGCAGACGGAATCTTGCGTCGTCGTCGACCCAGGTAGTCACCATGTAATCGTTGAAGGTGGCTCCCTCTTGGTACATCGGGAGCGCCGTCCATGGCGTCAACCCACGTGTCCTGGATACTGTTCTGGGGTAAAGGGGTAGTCCAGCCGCTCTTCTTACCCATCTGGGTATTTCCAGATCCTCTCTGTAAGCAACAGCAAGTCCCAGATCCTGACCATCCTTCAAAGGGCCTGACAGTAGTGGAAGAAGCAACCCTTCACTTCAGCAGTCGGAAACTCTCTCTTTTAGCATGAATTGTCGCCAGCTCAAAGTCTGTCTGGACACAGGATGGAGACAAGGGCTGGTTAAGTCTCTGCTGCCAAGTTCATTCTTGATGAGTTTGAAGAGTCTGGAGTAGGTTTCAGTCTCGGGAGTAAGGTGAAGATGAGGGGATAGGTTGTGGTTCCACGTCTTGCATGTAGGATGTATACTTCTGATTCCACAGACCAGGGCAGGCAGTAAAGGTTCCATCCATATAGATGATTTCAGAAGACTGCAAGGCCTGAAGACTATCCATGGTGCCAAATGCCAGGATCTTATCGTCATCACCATCTGAAAACAGGAGGAAGGGTCGACCATTTGCTGTCTGCGTCCAGGAATCTTGAATGTTCACTTCCGATCTCGTCTGCGGCAAAACAGGAATTGTCTTCTGTCGATGGCGGTACATAGCACTGCTCATGGTCGGGAAGGATGGCATCAGTGGTATCTTATCATCCAAGGTCGTAATATCGTTGTTGTAGAGGGTGTGCATCGATGTTGACTCCTCCCTCAGGCTGCTGACAAACCGGACCTTCTGGCTATCCTCTGGCGGATGATTATGCTCCGTCGCATTCCTCAAAACATTTCCGACTGTTGTGACTCTGCCTCTGCAAGTTGACTGGACACACTTCCAGTGTACACAAGACTGTCTCTCGACATTCCTAGTGTGTAGATAACCCTCAAATAGGACTTGGGTGCTACCTTTCCTTGACATAACAAACTCAACATTGCGAAGACCAGCCATGTTGGTGTCATGTTAGTTTGTTTCCAACATTTATATACTATGCTAAGTCATCTCAAATTACTTGTCTCATCTCAGTGTTAATTTCAACATTTACTTCATTTCATCTTAACAAACTTTCTCTAACCAAGAACACCTTAATCCTTTCTAATTTGTATACACAACACTTAACTATACTAAGTTATCCCAAATTACTTGTCTCATCTCAGTGTCAATTTCAACATTTACTTCATTTCATCTTAAAGGTCACATGCAACCAAAAAATCAAACATAATTAAAACACAATTATCACTTATTCATGACATATAATATACATTGCTGGTTATGAAAAAACATATAAACAAAATTATAAGCGTACAATCGCAAATCAAAAGTGCAATATTGTGTACTTGGGTGTACTTCCCTCGAAACAAAGCAGCCGGGATACTGAACCCAGTCAGAGCGGGTGTGTGTGCACTCAAGTGTAACGGCTGGTTCATTTGCAGATGCTCTCACGGCTCATTGTGTGTGTATATATAGAGATGTTGGGTTTTGTAAATACATGCTCATTTTTGTGTATAACATTTTGCAATCAACAGACATCATAACATGTCATGTGTTCAAGTATCACACCTGCCTGTCTGTGTAATTACATAATGTGACAGAGACCGAACTCGGGCCATAAATCAATGCATTTTGTTTATGGTGTATAGCCTGATTGGTGTTAAGTTCAAATTGCATGTGGTCAGTGATAGCAGCTGTGTATTGAATATTGTCATTAGCAGACAGGCAGGCAGACACACAGGTGTCAATAAAACAAGACATTGAGTTTTGTCTGTGACAACGACCTATCTATGTCACAGTTAGAAATTCTGTCAACGCTAAATAATGACATTGCTTTTAAGTATCGAACTGAGAGAGTGACTCGGTAAGAAGAACGTGTGGTGAAATAGACAAATGAAATTATATAAACAGTTAATTTACTGTCATAACATATAAAAAGCTCGCGCCTGTGAGATATCAACAAAACATTAGAAAAATAGCTCACACCAAAGCCTTCACCGAGTATTCACCGGACAACCCGCTTCCAAGCTGCGGGAACCTATTTCACTGCGCACGTGCTATGAGCGCAGCACAGCTGTTGAAACCAGTTTTCCCCCGAAAAGTCGGGGGAAAATTAGATAATCGTTTGAACCCGATTTCGCGCATTTTTCATCGCGTTATTTTTCAACTTTATAAGTTGAATTTGCATTTTGACGATTTGTTTCGGCAAGTCCATACCGAAAGGTATCAGAATCTGCAAAGTTGTGCCTTTACTTTGCATGTGACCTTTAACAAACTTTCTCTAACCAGGAACACCTTTAATCCTTTCTAAGTTGTATACACAACACTTTAATCGCTCCCATGGGTAAGTTCATTATGCCAGACAGGTAAATGCCGTGTGTTGTTTTAACCAATTGTAGGGGTACTGGGATGTAAGGTAATTGGGATACAACCATTGCTGGCCAGTCGGGTAGTCCCGTAAGTTCGACCTTTGGGTCGAGGTGAAAATCCTTGATGTTTGATGCTGTGACAACAGTGTTGTTTTAAGGGATTATGACACTGGCATTCTACAAAATGTGAAATGTGTTCACTTAGGAAACGAAATATTGCATGTACCAGAGGGTAAGCGAATCTCACCCAATGATTTTGATTATGTTGCTTACTGGTGAGTTATTCAATGTCTTACATAAACTCTGCATGCTATGGGAAAATTGGAAATGATTAGTTTTCATCACCATTCCCACAATTTCAGTTATGGCAAATGCACAATTAGACTACAAGTTTCTTCCCACGTCTCGTGGTGGAAGATACCCTGTAAAAAGCGAATGGTTATATGTACATTGTGAACAAGAGAAACAGGGAAGAATGGATATCGTGGAGATGCATTCAGAAAGAGTGGCTGACTAGTACGTCACATCCCAGTGGATTGAAGGGGACCTGGAAATAGGCAGCTGGAACCATTTCAAGACAAGACGGTCCTCGAACCAACAACAACCTCGAGGATTGCCATGGACGTCTGAAGAAGGTGGTGGAAAACAGCATCCCAACCTCTTCGAGATGGGCAAGTTCTTGGCAGACGAACAGGGTCTGAATGAGGCCAAGATGCTTCTCAATATAATGCCGGCCAAAGACTGTCCCCAAGAAGAAGAAATACAGAGATTTGGAGCGATGATTGGACACATGGAAGTTCAAGCTTGCAAGGAACGATCGACACTGATGTTACAGCACCCAGACAATGCGTCCTGTTCTGTTACGTTCTTAAGCTCGTGATTCTTGGTTCGGTTATATTCTAGTTCTATGAACTATATGTAAAACATGTAAAATTATATTATGTATTTTATGCCATTTTATTTAAAGACAACTATCAACTATCAACAAAATTACAACCTTAGACAATAATTAACATGTTCTGAGAATGATGAATTAGGAATGACATAACCCTTACTGACAATGTCGAACGGCATGTTATTGAATGGGTAAAACGTATACATTAATAGAGATTAACATTACCGAGAACATAGCAGTATAAGAGCAGTTGAATAAAACAACAAGTGCCATGTGCTTTGACTACAATAATGCCATTTAGAAAGTGGTCAAATGTAACTTATGTTATATTTGGGAATACACTTTCTTAGTAAAATACAGATTCTAGTAATGTTGTGTTGGGTTGTGTAGTGAGTGAGTGAGTTTAGTTTACGCCGCACTCATATATCAGCAATTTACTCATATAAGTATCACTTAATTGCCCAATCAATCTAAATGTCAAAAAAAAGTACATCCAGATGTACATTACATGCTTGTGAGTGAGTGAGTTTATTTAACGCCGCACTCATATATCAGCAATATTTCAGCCTCTATGGCGGCGGTCTGGAATAAATTGAGTCTGGACCAGACAATCCAGGGATCAACAGCATGTACATCGATCTACGCAAGTGGGAACTGATGACATGTGTCAACCCTGTCAGCGAGCCTGACCACCCGACCCCTTTTTAGTCGCCTCTACAACAATCATGGGTTACTGAAGATAAATTCTAACCCGGACCTTCACGGGTGTTGGGTTGAGTACCATCCGGGAGTCGAACCCAACCCCCCTGAGTCAGGCACCTAATGACCAGTACAAAAAGTCAGCCGCCTAACCCGCTCAGCCGTCGCGACTTCCACTCAATAGTTTTGTGTGTTATACACAAGAAGCACGAGTACAGAGCTCCGAAGAAATATTCCGACTTATGAGTGGTAAGGTACCAAAATTCGCAATCCACCAACTGTAAACATTTGTGCCACTAACATAGACACCATACTCATTCGTTTCGGAGTCAGATATATACAATAATACCTGCACACAAGGAATATGATGTCGGCTACCGAATTCGTCGACAGTGTAATGGCGTCGCCAGGCCCGGCTCGAGTTGAGCCTATGCAGTCTGACAACTATGAAACTGTTGGCAGGAAAAGAAGTTTCCCAAAGGACTCTGATGAAAGTAACCCTAATCCAAGCAAAGTGTTGACTGCAAACAAGAAATAAAAAAACTCAGGTTCAACTCATGTGGTAGAGATAGACGTACACACAACAGACAACGGAGTGATTGAAACGCCGATAAATCATCAATCAAAACAAAGTGATAGTACCCCACAGACACATACAGACAATGCTATACTAAGTGCAGTCACTGAACTATCAAAGGAATTAGGCTTTGCTGTCTCTTCATTGAGGAAACGCATGGATGACTTGGAAAACAACCTAGAATCAAAACTCACTGCATTAATTGCAACAACAATAGAACATGAAGTGGGGAAAGTAAAGCAAGAATTTCAAAGAGACTTTGACAAAATCCAAGAAAAAGTCAATGACCTTGAAAAATCTTATGCAGAAGTTGTGAAAAACACGGAAAACAAGGGAATGACAACAAAACAATACAAAGTAGTGATTAAAGGCCTACAAGAAAAGCAAAGAAATGAGACTAGAGAACTATTGAACCAAAATGTACAAAATCTCATACATGGAACATTAAACTTAAATGGGATCAAGATTGTGAAGTGTGATCGACTCCCAGGCTACAGAGAAAACCCAGGACATATAGTATGCCAGGTTGAAAACAATTCTCAAGTGGTACAGATTTTGAAGTCGAAACATAAACTCAAAACTAGTAAAGAAACAGAAAAAGTGTACATTGACACATTCAAAACAAAGGAGGAATTGAAATCAGAGAGCAACATGAGGCTATTGCTGAAAACACTTGACAAAGATAGGAACCTGAAGCTAAATAAGAATGGGAAGATATCAAGTACAGCAAGCAGAAATGTTAAAAGTAACTAGGGGCTTCGGCTTGGTGTTTGGAATACCAGAGGCTTCATACGAAACACTACAAACTGTGACGCTTTTAATTTCAAATGTGATATAATTGACCTTGTAAATCCTGACATCTTAGGAATTTGTGAAACGTTTCTTCAGCGAGATGAGGTAGTCTGCATGAATGATTATTGTTGGTATGGCCAAAACCGAAAGAATTTACATAAAGGTGCCAAACGCGGTTCAGGAGGTATTGGTTTCCTAGTGAAAAAAGAGCTCGAACAAGACATAATTAGACTTAGAGACTATGACACTGAAGGGATAATGTGGATCAAAGTGAATAGAAAATCTGATATTGACCTCTATCTATGTGTTTGCTATCTCCCCCTAATGGGATCATCTAGAACAACAGATACAGAACAGTTCCTACAAGATCTACAACAACAGTTCTATACATATCAAAATAAAGGAATAATCTACCTGTTTGGTGATTTTAATGCTCGGTGTGGCTCCCTACAAGACATAATAGAGGGAGTTGACGAAATTAAGCCCAGAGAAATAATGGATACTGTTCTAAATCCCAACGGTGAAGCTCTCGTTGACTGTTTATCAGCAAGTGGGTTGTGCATGTTAAATGGAAGAATTGGGAAACAAGACTTCACTTACGTCAGCGGACAAGGAAAGTCCATTGTTGACTATGTCGTTACCCCGTATGAACAACTGCAATATGTTAGGGACTTCAATGTACAGAATTAGTGAACTTTCATCGACAACCAACCTCACCCCCTCCTACAGTCTTACCAGACCATTCCATTTTGATTTGGGATCTGAACTTGAACATGCCAGCAAGTCATGGTGATACACAAAACAGCTCAAAGAAACCGAAATTCCAAGTCAAACAGTATCCCAGATATGATGTAAAGAATATTCCACAGGAATTCTTAGTGAACAACAAACACCTACAACAAGTTCAGGATTGGATCGACCATACAGAGAAAATAATAGTGCAACAACAGGACTTGGATACGAACTATGATTTCTTGATAGAAGTTATTACAGAAGAAATGCAATCAAAACTCAACCAAAAGGTGACACACATGGACAACAAAAAACACAAGACTAGAAAAAAAGCTTACTGGGGTGACGAATTACAAAATGCTTGGAACGATGTCTGTGAGAAAGAAAGGAAATGGATAAAAGTAAGAACAGCTGTGCAAGAAATAAAACTCTAAGAGATGATTTCTGCCAAGCCCGAAAATATTTTGATAAACTTCATAGAAGGTATAAAAGAAATTTCCAAAAAGAAAAACAGAAGCAACTGAGTGATTCCCTTGGTAGCCCAAACATCTTTTGGAAAAACATTGGCAAATTAGGTATTCAAAATGAAAGAAAGATACTCATCCCCAGTGAAGTCATAGATGAACATGGCGATATTACTTCAGATCAAACCATTGTCATGGACAGATGGAAGAATGACTTTAGTAAATTACTTAACCCACAGTTACATTATGTAACGACCCCAATTGACACACATCCTAATGAACATGAACAATTGTGTGAACCCACCAATGAAACGGTAAACAGTGAAGAACTAAACGAACCTATCTCAAAGCTTGAGGTTATCAAAGCTGTCCAGAGTATGAAATTAAACAAAGCTCCAGGAATTGACCAGCTCCAAGTTGAAGTGTTAAAGAACACTAACAGTATAAATATTTTACATGGACTGTTCAACACTATGTTTAGATCAGGTCTAGTTCCCAAAACATGGCAAAAGGGAATCATAACTCCCATCCCTAAGTCAGGAGAAGGGGATCCAAGAATCCCAGCCAGTTACAGAGGGATAACACTACTCTCAGTTCCATACAAGATATATGCTAAAATATTAAATACTAGATTAAGCAATTGGCTAGAACAACAAGACCTCCTTAATGATCTACAAAACGGATTTAGGAAGGGTAGATCGTGTCAAGACCATATACATTCATTGACCAAGATTATGTACAACAGAAAGATATCAAAACTCTCGACATACTTATGCTTTATCGACATAAAGAAGGCCTTTGACTCAGTTCAAAGACAGTTACTATGGTTAAAGATAACTACTCGCTTTCAAATACAAGGACAGTTTCTATCAGCAATACAATCCCTATATCAAGACGTGAAATGCTGCGTTAAAGTTAATACAGAAATGACTGACTGGTTTGATGTGAATATTGGAGTCAAACAAGGTTGCTGTTTATCCCCGACATTGTTCTCCATCTATATAGATGATCTTGCCAGTGAAATAAGCAAACTACAATGTGGGGTGGACATCGACCATATCAATGTGTCTCTACTACTATACGCCGACGACATTGTGTTAATAGCTCCTGACAAAAACAAGCTACAGCAACTCCTAGACTGCCTTTACTCCTGGACAACAAAGTGGAAACTTACCATAAATAAAGATAAATCAAAGATTATGCACTGCAGACCAATCTCTACTCCTATATCACTTCACAGATTCACTTGTGGTGATATGAATATTGATTATTGTTCTGAATATAAATATTTAGGTTTGTGGCTCAATGAGCACTGTGACTATAAGAAAACTGTAAGAGAAGTGTGTAAATCAGCTAATAGAGCCCTGGGTGTTGTTATGGCCAAATTCAACTCTCTTGGAGGTTTCAGTCTTGATGTTTTACTAAGCTATACGATAGCTATGTCCAACCCATAATCAACTACAGTGCAAGTATCTGGGGACTAAATCAATACAAGGAAATAGGACAAATCCAGAATAAAGCAGGAAGATTTTTCCTTGGAGTTAGAAAAAACACATCAACTATAGCTGTGAGAGGTGATTTGGGTTGGAGAAGCTCTGACTCGAAAATAAAGACTGAAGTAATCCGCTATTATCACAAAATAGTGACGGCTGAACCCGATTCATTAAGTGCAGCTCTTCATAGATGGTCAGTGCGGAGAAAATCATCCTGGGATTACAGAACCCAAGACTTCATAAAAAAACTCAACATACATGGACAGGAAAATATTAATGTGTTTTGCTTAAATATTAACAGAACTGAACTACTACAAACAGCCCTTGACATTTTAGACCAAAGAGACAGTGATCAGTGGCTCCACGATTTGTTCAAAGACCATAACAAACCCAATGGGAACAAACTCAGAACATATAGACTCTATAAACAAGATATGTGTCTGTCACTACACAAGAATAAACATAACTAGACAGCAAAGAAGCCTGCTTGCTTCGTTTCGTAGTGGAAACCTGCCCCTCAATATTGAGAAAGGACGGTATACCAAGCCTGTGACCACCCTTCAAAATAGACTGTGTACATTGTGTGACGGCCACGCAGTAGAAGATGAGGTGCACTTCATGATGGAGTGTAGCTTCTACTCCGACATCAGAACGAGACTTTTTTATAAATGTAACCAACTAAACTCAAGCTTTATGGACCTCCAATTATATGATAGGTTTTGCTGGTTGTTGTCAAATGATGATATCCAATACGAACTAGCCAAAAGTCTGCAAAGTATGTTCCACAAAAAATCCTTTCAGGAAAACTGTAAATAATTTTAATGCATTAATTTTAACTAACTAGTTTTATTTTTCTATGTACTATCTCTACATGTATGTGATGTGATGTGATGTGATGTGATGTGATGTGATGTGATGTGATGTGATGTGATGTGATGTGATATGTATGTATGTATGTATGTATGTATGTATGTATGTGTATGTATGTATGTATGTATGTATGTATGTATGTATGTATGTATGTATGTATGTATGTATGTATGTATGTATGTATGTATGCATTTAAGTATGTATGTGTATGTGTGTGTGTGCGTGCGTGCGTGCGTGCCTGCCTGCCTGTGCCTGTGCCTGTGTGCGTACGTATGTATGTATGTACGTGTGTACGTATGTACGTGGGTGTGTATGTATGTATGTCTGTATGTGTGTGTATGTAAGGATGAACGTATGTATGTGCGTGTATATGTTGTGTAAGTGGGTGTATGTATGTATGTATGTGTGTGTGTGTGTATGTATGTATGTATGTGTGTGTGTGTGTGTGTTTGTATTTATGTATGTATGTAAGTGTCTATGTATGCATGTGTCTATGTATGTATTTAGGTATGTATACGTCTATGTATGGATGAATTTATGTATGAAGGTATCTTTGTAGTTATCTATGTTTGTACGCATCAATGCTAGTATTTAAATGTGTACCTATGCATGTATCTAAGTGTGTATATATGTCAACAATCTTTTCATATTTTTTAAACGCTTTTTAAATATTGCTGATATTCTTTTATAAGGTGTCATTTCGGCCTCTCGAGGCCTGGTGTTTGCATTTTATATGCTGTACTATGCTGTCCCATCATTTATAACACATGACACTATAATAAACTACTATTATTATTATTATTATTATTTTTGTAATTTTGGGGTTCAAAAAATCCAAAAAAAACAAACAAACAACAACAACACACACACACACCTCCTAACCTGATGAGAAACATATACTTACAATGGCTGCTGGAGCGACTCCTTGTTCATATAGACCACGCAGTCCACACCAAATTGTCACCACCGGATGTAGGCATAGGCCTTGCTTTTTGCTGATGTTCATGACGAATGATTGTACATGCAGACTAGATGAAGTATTTCAAATAGCACAGCTTTTATCCTGACAGTACTTTATATACATCCGGTGTTGATATTGATACTACAAAAAATGCGTATCCATTGAATTATCCCCTGCTGATCAAGTTGCGTGCCGGCCACACAAAGCCGAATGTGAGCCCCGCCCTAATGCTGAGAGGCCACAACCTGTTTTAATACCCCTGCATACTATCCTCTCTCTCTCCACAGAGGCAAAAATAGTCATAGAGCGCCGTTCTGTGTTTTAGGTGCTTTATATGACAGGCAGAGATTGGTGTATCCGATAACAAACCTGACTAAGATCTACAGCTTGCACATCGAAGGCTTACCATTCTAAAAAAATGCATAATCACAGAATAAACACGTTTGCAATGATATATAGGTCAAGGATTACAACCTGGTTCGTCTAATGTTTAGGGCCCTGACTATTATACCTGGATTGTCGGTCTATCCTCACATTTGTAGAGAACTCCTAGTTCTGAGACTCCCAGCTGTGAGACAGTGGAGTAGCTTACTTACAATAGCAAAGAAAAAACACACCTACTCCCCTATGTGATAGAATGGATTAACCTTCATATAATTATGGATTAGCTATTTAACTGAATCTTGTGGGAGGTTACTTTAATAAAACTCTAAAAGATAAAGTAACTAACCTACTCAGATACATGGCTTTAAAAAATATAAACACTTTGTATAGGTAACTTCGTGATCATTTGAAAGAGAAATTAATTTACCTACTCAGATTTTATGTTTGAATAATCTAGAAATAACTGTTGTAACAATAATTAATCCAAATGTATTTATTAACCTTTGACTGCTCTTTCCGATCACCATTATGGCAGGCCTTCAACAAGTAGAATATATCACCAGTTCAGGATAATCTTTTTCAGTAATTCAGTGTCTATTGAAAACAGGGCTGTTCCCACTTTCATCGTAGGGATGGGGAAGTACCACCTGTGTGCACTGAACCATTAATTAATGTGTCTCACAACTGGGAGTTCTCACACAAATGGGAGGCCACCGGATTGTCTTCTAACCACGCATGAGCGATTTCTCCATTGGTCAGAGTGAGCCGTGGAGTCACTGACCCGTAAAATCTGTTTGGGAGAAGCTATTGAGATCTTGGGGGTCTCAAGATGCTTACTAATGAGATTAGATTAACTAAAGGGGTTTATCAATTAAGATATGTCCAAGTGATCTGACAATAAAGAGATTACAAGCAGTAAGTTTATTTTCAAACACTTAGTAATAAGATTAATGAAAGTTATTCTTCTAATCAGGAAAGGCAAGTTAATTAAGTAACTAAATACATGGAGATTCTAGTTGGAGTATAGACGAACATAAAAAGAGTTTCGAGTGTAGAGTGCTTGTTTGCAATATGAGAGATGTTTAGACAATTCCTAACAGACTACGTTCAGTATAAAAACATCGTGTCTTGACTTGACCAGTACTTTGATTAATTATGGCGAATGCAATAGTTCAGTTGTCTTTCCTCCCTAACCTTCATGGTGGAAGACCCCCACTTCGACACAATGAATGCGGACATATATGTAGTCAGTATATGATAAAATATATTTATGTATATTTTGAATAATGAAATATATATGCTGTATATATATATGTGTGTGTGGTGATAAGTTGCAGATGTTTGTGCAACTAACTATAATATAAGTAAAATATATGATAAAATATATTTCTATATATTTGTGAATGTTTTATATGTGTGAGATATATAGTATGACCAGAAATTATTGAGAATTTTAGGAATATGTTTAATTGGATTTCTAGTATAAACAACCTTGACCAGCTATCAAGTGCTTGGTTTCATTCAAGAGAGACAACTTCGTTAATCCTTTTTATTAGTTTGTGAAGAGCTATCCCCTTTGTTTACTTGTAAGTACAGTAAAATAATAAAAATATTCGATGAAAGGAATTTGAAGGAACGTAACTTTAATTGACCTTGTCATTTGGCTAAATTTGCTTAAAAGCTTTCTAACAGAGATGCAGTACTTGAACGATGAAATCATCTTACTTCATTCTAAAATGATTTTCGAATTTACCGTTCGGTTGGTGTATGGTAATTTTGTATGGTAAATGTATGGTAAGTGTGGTTACGAATAACCGAGAAGTTGAAAACACCCATCTGTTTTATAGGCATTCATAAGACTACCAGTAAAATATTTCAGTTAAAATATACTAGGCGTCATTAATAAAGAGTCAAATGATATATAGCACATGAAAGAAAAGTTTCTCAGAAATAATAGAACTAAAAGTGTCATAATAATGTTTATTGTGTTGACAAACTGACACATCAGGACATACTGACAAAAGTTCAAACAGCACCAGCAAACATCAGTTGTATAGACCAACCCCCCAAAATGAAAATGACAAACATGAAGCATTCAGTCATTCAATATCTTATCCTCGCGCGTTCAAGAGACGGGTGCACCTTTACTCATGCTCCTTATCAAGTTCAGCTTGCCGAATCGCATTCCATTCCTCTACTGGAGATCTGCGGAGTCCTGTGAGATCCACTAGTGCTGGGCGACGTGTACACACATCCAACGAGTTCATCCCAGGCATGCTCGATTGGGTTGAGGTGTGGCGAGCATGCTGGCCACTCCATCCGCTCTACACCCTGCTGCATAAGGAATTCCGAGACAACCCTGGCCCTATGAGGCCAAGCGTGTATTCAGTGTTTTGACTTGCAAAGAAAACTTTCCCATTGTGCACAAAAACGCAGAAACGCCCACATTAATAGTGGAAATAGACGGCAACTTTAAATTGACAAATTGAATCTGCTTTCATCCGTGAAGAGCACACGAGACCATTGACATTGATTCGAGCGGCCATAATGTGTACTCCATTTTAAACGCGCCTGCCTGTGACGTGGTGTTAATGGCAGGTCGCCTACACAGGCCTAAATCCCGAAACATGAGTCTCATTAACCTATTCAGACAATGACCTACTTTTCAGCGTGTGAAAGTGAAAATAGACATCACAAACATCTATGGTTACACTGAATTCTAATTCCTTATTTCATAAGAAAATGGTCTTTACAATGAATTTTAATTTTTAAACTTTAACAACATCGTATTTCTATATTTTATGGCGAGGGGTAGGCAACATGACCTTAACTAAGACGTCACAGACTGCCCTTGTTTGATGAGGTCGTAAAATGATTCACAATGCATCTGGCTGTCTGGTTACACCTGTTATGTGTTTTTGCGCCTATTAAATGTAGTTCTGTAACGCACAATGTAATTGATATAATATCAATTTCGTACCAGAGCGCCAAACTTTTTCTAGCGGCAGAGCCTCGTTTTGAGATTTCCACGATTTCCAGGTTTCCGTTTGTCAGAACTCGCTGTACTACAGAGCACACTGCACGACGTGTTTGCAAGGATTAGAAGGAATGTAGTGTTGTAATATACAAGTGCTTAGATGTATCAAATAATACTGATTAATATTTATGTATCCAGTTAAATGAATTGGTCTCAAAATTCTAGACTGGTTATTGTACTAAGTTGCGCAATAGGACGAAACCCAGTCAACAGGAAACGAGACTGTTGTGTATTCAGTGTTTTGACTTGCAAAGAAAACTTTCCCATTGTGCACAAAAACGCAGAAAAGCCCACATTAATAGTGGAAATAGACGGCAACTTTAAATCGCTAAAACTGGATAAAAAAACGAAGAGCCTGCAACTTCGATTTTGCGCATGCGCACATGGAAGAGGAAGCCTCCATCGCATATTGACAGTTTCCCAGCTTGGACAAAAGTAACATTCCTTTATAAAGTATTTTTGTTGTGTAACACTGAGCAGTGCTGTCCTAAAGATACGGGAACGCCGAACTCCACTGTTGTCCCAGGGTCAGGAGGAGAGCGGGGTCCGGTTATATTACGCAACCCTATCAGGTTCCTGTTTGAAATCACAGCTTATAATGAGACGGATTTTGGAAGGGGTCAGGTAAAAGGCGTTTTGGAGTCTGGTCAAACTCAGCGGCAGGTTGCTGTCCGCCAGAGTGAGTCAGAGTGCTATTGGTAGACTGTGGCAGAGATTTCAAGCCAATGGGTCCGTGGAATATGCACGTCGACCAGGTCGCCCCAGAGTCACAACAGTCCGAAATGATAGGCACATGATTAAAGCCGTTGCGCAACAGATTCTTTAACACAGCAGATTTCCAGACAGAACATTTCAATGTTAACAATATCGATAAATAGTTATGTTTGTTCATTTCCGGATTCATTGAATTCAACATAGGAATTTTTAGCGTTTAAAACCTCCGGCTGACGCCGTCGGTTTTAAACTAAATTTGCCTATGTTGAATTCCAATGAATCCCGGAAATTGAACAAACGAAACTATTTTATCTTGTAAAATATCGCCATCATCAAAGGAAGACACTTATTTCCCTCACAGAGTTTTGCTCTCATATTTCCAACCTCATATTTAATAATTACTCACGTACAATATATTTAATTCAACATTTTAAGCGCCAATCGTAAGTAAGTCAAATCATTCTTCTCCTCCATTACCCCTGCCAGCTTCCGGTTCAACGGAGTGAAGGAACAAGAAAAGGCAAATTTTAGCGTTTAAAACCTCCGGCTGACGCCGTCGGTTTTAAACTAAATTTGCCTATTGTGAATTCCAATGAATCCCGGAAATTGAACAAACGAAACTATTTATCTTGTAAATATCGCCATCATCAAAGGCGTAGAGCACTTATTATTTCCTCACAGAGTTTGCTCTCATATTTCAAACCTCATATTTAATAATTACTCACGTACAATATATTTTTAATTCAACATTTTAAGCGCCAATCGTGGCAAGTCAAATCATTCTTCTCCTCCATTACCCCCTGCCAGCTTCCGGTTCAACGGAGTGAAGGAACAAGAATAAGCAGAAATTCAACACAAATATCATATATTGTATAATTTTACCGTTAAACTATTGGGGGCTATTTTTCTTATCTGCCGTCGTTATAATTAGAATTTTCTTTAACATTTTTTCTACAAAACACACTTCTGGCGTAACGGGTAAAACCCACATGGACCATGTACAAAGACACAGCCTGACACAGCCAAGATGATCAGCATCAAGGCTTATGATCCTGAAAGCCCAGCTCCGTTGGTTCCGTCACTGTGATCCAGATGGATGACCACAGGCTGCCCAAGCAGCTCATGTATGGCGAACTCTGCTCTAGGAATAGGAACCGAAGCAGACCACACACAAGAGATTCAAAGACTGTATTAAGTCCGACATAAGACACTCCTGGCATCCCTCCCAAACAGTTAGAGCTGCGTGCTATGGACAGCCCAGGGCTGGCGCGCCCTCATTACCCAGGCGCGAGACAACTTTGAGGAGAAGAAGCGAGCTGATGTAGCTGAAGCATGTAATACACACGAAGAAAGGCGTCAACCGCTAACCCTGACCACCCTGGACACTTTCCATGCCCCACTGCACCCGTGTCTGCCAATCAGGGATCGGCCTGAACAGCAATCTCCGCGCCCACACAGGAAAAGGACTTAACACATGAGGACAGTCATCATCGGATCGATGGACGACCAAGAAGTGTCCAGTGAGGTCTGGGAGCACCATATTGTGTTGTTGGCAGTGAGTGCAGTAGAAGTAGAAGGATATGTTGGGGCGTTTGTTTCGTGGCAGTGTGTGCATTTGGCTCAGATGGTGTTTTCATTTTATTTTATGTAGATGGGAATCTATTTGTGTAGCTTGTTTGTAATTTGGTTATTGTCCCGTCAATATTTTAGATTCCTCGGTGCAGTTTTTCTTGAAAGTGTTTTGAGCAGATGTTTCCAGTTTCTTAGGAATTTGAATTTGGTATTTTACGTTTCCACTTTAGAAGATTTTTTGTTTTGAGAGTGATTTCGTTTTAGATACCGGTATCTTAACCCACTTCTGGCTCTTTGCTGGAAGTTTGGCTGCATGTTCGTTGCCAAACACGCCAATGCATATGGACATTTTTTGTCTAAGGCGTGCTAGCTCCTGAGTGTTTATACATGTGCCGATTAGTTCTTGTCGTGAAAAATTGATTGGTTGTCTGGAAGATGATGTGTGGGTGCTGAAACCTGTGCGTTTTGGACCCGGGTCAAAGGTATTGTCCGTCTGTGCACATGTGGCACCAGTTTGGCCAGTGTTCATGTATGTAAGCTTAGTGTTGCATTTTTTAGATATTTGGGTTTGTTTGTTTATATACTAAGCAGCAAAAAAGAAACGTCAGTTTGGAATCTTTTCTTCGCAGAAACGGATAACTGTAAACTCATTTAATGGTTTGATTGTATATTTTTGATAACATCTCCATCTTTACCTGAGCAAAGACATTCCTTCCCAAACTCAGAATGGAACATAGGAAATGGTCCTCCAAAACACAACCTGATCTCGGAGATGGTACAGTGTTCTCCATGTTTTCATGCAACTGATGCTGCACGTGCTGTTCACAAGGACCAGCCCTATAAAATGCACCCCCAACCTGGTTGAAAGATTCACATTACAACGTCAGCAGGATGCCCTTCTCACGACAGCTCAGAGGAATCCAGGCGCTAGGAAGACTTGAAGCTGACCACACTGCACAAGCCGTTACCAATCACTCACCAGGTCAACGTTAGGACCATCTACAGGCTGCAGCAACGTTTTGGGCCACCAACACCACAAATAATCGCCCCCGTACTGGCAGACCACCATGGGGTGACCACAAGACGACAAGACCGTCATGTTGTGCGACAGCATGTACAGAATCCCTTCATGCAGGCATCCGAAACAGCACGCCAGACAGTGGGGAACACACGGAAGACCAATCAGTACTGATACAGTACGCCGACGTCTTAACAGCGGGAACCTCCATTGCCGTAGACCTTACCGTGGACCTTATCCTCACCCCTCATCATCGGCGTGAACGTCTACAGTTTGCCCTAGAACACCAAAACTGGCGATACAGGCAATGGAGGAGTGTTCTGTTCACAGATGAGAGTTGGTACTGCGTATCAACTGCAGATGGCAGAACAAGAATATGGCAACGACGTGGGCCAGCGTTACTCAGACCAATGTGTTGTGGAAAGAGACTCATGGGGAGGTGCAAGCATCATGGTATGGGGTGGAATAGGCCTGAACCAGAGAGTGGGCCCTGTGGTGTTCCAGAACCTTGGTCCAGGGAGAGGAGGCGGCATCACAGCGGTGCGCTACATCGACCAAGCTTATCAGACCCCACGTCATACCACATTTCGCACGTCACCGGAACAACATTTTCCAGCATGATAACGCCCAGGCCCATACTGCCAAAGCTACACGGGACTTCCTGCGTACAGCAGAACGGTGTCAACATTATGCAGTGGCCAGCCCTTAGTCCTGATTTTCACCCCAATTGAACATCTTTAGGATGAAATTCAGAGGACACTGAATAATGTCATACCAAGGCCGAACACAGCCGATTTATTGCGCCAGGCCTTTCTCAGAGTGTGGTTCATAGGTGCCAATGGCCTTCATCAATCGATTGGTGCACTCCCATGCATAGACGCTGTGCTGCAGTTATTTCCGCTCGTGGTGGTCACACTAGATACTGAAGCCAAGAGTCTGAATGGACTGCAAACGTTCACGTAATGTCTTGGAATTGTGCTGAGTTATTCATTGATGTGTCAAGATATTGTACACAAAAACAAATGTTTTTGATCCGCTTATTTTGTCCATTACTGTAATGATTTGATTACAGTGCCTATCTTAATTTTGAATTATATTTCAAGGGAGGGATACTGACGTGTTTTTTTTTATTTTAGGTTGGTGTTCAGTTATGGAATTTATTATGCGTGAGTATATGTTTTGGTTTTTTGAGAGAGCAAGCGCTTAGAGTTTGCTTAGGGTTTATGTTGGTATTTATGAGTTGTTTGATTAAGGGATTTATTTAGGTTGATGCCGAGCTTATTTAGTTTATGGTTAACTGTTATTTTCGTCTTAGAGTCTATTTCATTTGAAGCATTTCGCATCTAAGGGGATTTCTGTATATTAGTGCTTGCAATGACAAGTGGTGGTCTCTGAATGTTGTGGATTGGTTTCCAGGTTTTAGGTAATGAGTCGCGTTCCCCAACTAAAGTAGTTGACATCCATAAATTCTTGCCTTTATAGGAATAATATATATTTCAATTTCACCTTTCGATCCTTAATCAATGGTTTTTATTTTAGGCTCGTGCAGTCTCCAGTCGCCACATATACGTGTTGATCAGTTTTTGTTAGTTTTACCTAGTCTGTCATACAGATCCTGAACCAAATATACCCAAGGCCAGGAAGCTACCAAGTATCAACGTTCTGGGTATGATCTGACCGGCGTCTGTGTATGTGTGTATATGTATGTATGTGCGTGCATGCATCCATGCGTGTGTGCGTGCCTGTCTGTCTGCATTAAAATTCCTCAAGGCCAAAAGGGAACACACATCAACGTCTTTGGGTATGATCTGGCAGGCTTTCGAACCCAGAGATATGGATAGGAGGTTCATATCCCAGATTGTAATCCCAAGTTGAAAGTACTGCATCCCCCCGGATACCACACACCTTCATATACCCGTACTAACTAAACCGCCATATAGCTGATATTGTTACAGGTGCGGCGTGAAACTAAACACACGCAAACTAACTAAAACTCGTTACCTCTAAATCACAAACTGACATCGTCGAGGTGATATCACATCAACCCAAAGGTGTAATCAGGGACAACAGGAATCAGCGACTTTTCGTTGTCAACACCATTATGCATTGTACGATGTCAGAATTTTATCGTTTACCTTTGAGTGAATAGCATGATTTTTTATGCTACTTTCAGCACCATGCAGTAATATCATAGCTAGCTGGGACACAAAGCATGAGCTTCACACAATTTACCATTGTAAGGAATCAAACCCGGGCTTCAGTGTGACGAGCGAACGCACTAGCCACTACACTACCCCCACTGGACCTTGAGTAGCC